>NC_056726.1:46412678-46615178 GCF_019279795.1 Protopterus annectens | reverse complement strand
CACTTTATCCCACTCACTGGCTATACCTTCTGGAGCACTTTCTATCTTCCTTAATAAAGTATGTACCCCTTTTTGATACACATTGAAGGCACCTTTATATTAGCAATATGTTGGTGGATTTGCTAAGACATGGTTATTTTACTTATCAAGAAAATAATATTATTTCTGTTTCTCAACCTAATGTTGGGGTTTTCTTTGGACTACCCAAGATTCACAAGGATGTTAATAAACCACCTTCTGGTCCCATTGTTGTTGCCAATGGGTCAGTTACAGAAGGAACTTCAATGTATTTATATAAGTTGTTTAACCCTCTGGTACCTCATCTAGAGTCACATATACAAGACTCTTGGGATGCTTAAAACAAACTTAGAGAGTTTACATTTGATAGTTCTGAGACTTTAATATTTACTATAGACATAAAATCTGTGTTTATTTCTATTCTCTCTCAAAATGGTACTGATTATAAATGCTCTTCCATCAATAAATATGCAGATTGGTCAAATACTAAAATTAATATTGTATATATGTTATTGGAGTTGGTTTTTGAAAATAATTTGTTTGTTTTTCATTCTGATTATTATCAATAAGTTGGAGGAGTTGTTATAGGTGCAGTGGTTGCACCCTGATATGATAACTTCGTTATAGGTTGGTGGGATTTAACTTTATTATCCTTGTTTAATAAAATCTCTTGTTTAATAAAAAACAGACATTGTCGATGATTTGTTCTGTATTTGGAATGTGTTGGAAATGGGTTGCAAAAGTTTTATTGAATGTTTAAATTCTATTACAGCCATTTTACATTTTATTTTGGGTGATGTTCATATATGTGTTAGTTTTATTGATTTATATATGTATGTGGGTGTCCATTCTGGCTGTGTATCTAGTAAAGTCTTTTGAAAATAAATATTTACTTTATTCTGATAATCATCCCATATTTATTAAAAACAATGCACCAAAAGAACAGTTTATTAGAGCTTCAAGGCTTACTATAAATTATTCAAACTTCATTTTAGAGGTTCATATTATTAAAAGATTGTTTTATAGAAAGAGGATATTGTGGAAGCAAATTGGATAAAATTGTTTTTGTTATTATTGTGAACAGAACTGTATTACATCTACCTATTTCATTAAAAGGTTGGTCTAAAACAACAAAACAGATATCAGCATGCACAGAGTAATTTTCCTTGGATATGACTATTGATGGCATAGGCATATATAATATATCGTTTAATAACTGGATGGTTATACATGGTAATATGGAACTTTTTAAGGGTATTGGAGAAAAAAACAGTGACATTTTTTAGGAAATATAAAACAATCAAAGATCTCATACATAACAAGGATGTTGTTTTCTACTTATAATTAAACTAATACAAAGAACGGAACTTATGGCTATGGTTTGTGTAAGGCATGTTGTTTTATTTTAGAAGGTAAATTTAGTTTTCTTTGTCTTAAACAAATTACTATTTATGCTAGGGAGAACTTTACATGCCACTCTACTGAAATCACTTATACTACTACTTCTTTTTCCTGTGCAGTGTTTTATGTTACAGTGACAAGTAGACCTTTAAAAATGCATTATGGAACATTCATGTGATATTAAAAATAAGAATGAAAATAATCCTTTATATAAACATCAAAAGATTTTATGTGATTATAGGAAATTTTGTTTTTGTATTAGACAGAATTCATCTTGATATACGGGGAGGTGACTTTAAAAATCTGGTAGAGATGCTGGAAACTGTGTGGCAATTTAAAGTGTAAGCCAATAAATTTCCATGCTTGAATGGTTCTATTAATATAAAATATTTTTTAATTGAAAAGTATGTGTTTTTTGATAGATAAATACTGTATATTATTCTATATTGTTAGATTATTAATGTATTCAATAGATTTTTAATATAGTTTTTTATGTATTTCACATGCAGTTTTATATTTTATTGAATTATTGTCATGTGATTTTCAGTTAAGTGTACACAAAGGAGGGTGTTTGTGTTTTTCATTATTTTGAAGAAATCCAGGTTATTGCTGATGAAAGAGCTAACTTAAGTAATTGTTGTTGAATGTCTTTGTGTTTTCTTGAATTTTGCTTAGGATTGTTGTTGTCTAGCTGCTTTTCTAAATTGTAAATCCAAGACAGGGTGCTGTATTCCTTGCCCTCCCAAGAGATAGGTGACCATCCAATGGGTACACCACTCTATTTTTCCCTGTAGGCCCACTGGCACATAGGCTGGTTAGTGAAGTGTGTTTACTGACAACATAAAGTAGAACAGAAGCCGTGTGTCAGAAACCCTACTAACTGTGGTCTTGATAAATATACTCACAGTGCTATATATTTTACAATCTACCTTTAAATGATAGAGACAGCAAATGAAATAAGAATGAAGGTAAACAGAAGAAACCATAAACATAATAGGAACTCTCAGAATGAAAACATGATAACAAATAATGACATTCACTGACACAAATACAGCAAAGGCATGATATAAGTTATTTCAAAAATAAATGAAGGACAGAACATAGAAAATGTGTACTTTTATAAAGCCTATATGAAATCAAAAACAGAAATTGAGAAACGGAAAATGTTTATGTCTGAAATTATGATATTGAGCATTATAATATGTATTGTATCCTAATGTGTTGTTATGAGTGACATCATCGCATTTGAAGAAGTATTACTGTCATAATTACAGAATTTCTCAAAAATAATGACTATGTCAGAATATGACACCAGAAAAATCACAATTTGACTGTAGGTTATTTAAGTAAAGTGAAATAAAACATCCAGAAAGCAGGTCGGCAAATACACACTCAAATATCCAAATACATTGTTCACTCCAATAAAAAAACATACTTCAGTTTATTTAAGAGATAAGCACTTTTATTTCTAAATACAGAAACATCATCAGACAAAAAACAGCCTCACTTGTACTTCAATTTAAAGGAATAATTATATAGGTCACAATATTTTTTAAAAAGACACCTCCTAATCTAACCAATCAAAAGATCAATTCTATCCCACACCCCCAGATAATACACACAGCACATGTACCAAAAATTAAATCATTAAATAATGAATTGCATTAATTCAAAATATTATCAGTATCAGAACCTCAATGGTTCAGAGCTTTCAGTTTTAAAATACTCTTAATAAATATATTCTTATTTAATCCTGGCCAATGGTTCACATTTAAATGCATCTGCCAGATAAGCTCATGCTTTTCCAACTGCAGTGGGCATGCCCCTCCCCTTTCATTTACCATCCATGCTTCCAATATTAAAAACTTAAACAAATCAACTAGATTATCAGTAGAACGCTTAGAAAGGGCATTTGTTTCATTCCTTAGTCTAATGCCCCTTAAATGTTCATATATCCTGTTTCTAAACTTCTTTTCCATTTTCCCAAAGTATTTATTTATTTGCATTTGTTTACTGTGAGGTCTACTGGGCCAGGGTGAGCCCATTTTCAGTAGAGGCCTGGGGAAAAAAGCTCCAAAAACAAACATAATAAAGCTACAAAATCAAAGTATAGAAAACAAGCAGTGATGGTCCAGAATACATTACAGAATAGGTAGTACAATAAAATAGGTAAAATCTAACATCCGTATAACTAGTATGCAAGCCAAACAAGAGTACAATTGATGGCATGGGATAGTAGTGAATGTGTGAACAATACAGACAATTGATGACATCGGATAATAGCAAATGTGTGAACAATACAGACAAATGATGACATGGGATAGTAGCGAATGTGTGAACAATACAGACAAATGATGACATGGGATAGTAGCGAATGTGTGAACAATACAGACAATTGATGACATGGGATAGTAGCGAATGTGTGAACAGTACAGACAATTGATGACATGGGATAATAGCGAATGTGTGAACAATACAGACAATTGATGACATAGGATAATAGCGAATGTGTGAACAATACAGACAATTGATGACATGGGATAATAGCGAATGTGTGAATACAGATAACTTGATGACATGGGATAATAGCGAATGTGTGAACAATACAGACAATTGATGACATGGGATAATAGCGAATGTGTGAACAATACAGACAATTGATGACATGGGATAATAGCAAATGTGTGAACAATACAGACAATTGATGACATGGGATAATAGCGAATGTGTGAACAATACAGACAATTGATGACATGGGATAATAGCAAATGTTAAACGTAGCGATGCGATAGCATCCAGAAGAAACACCAAAAGTTACCATAAAATACAATGCTAAGTGCTCGAAAGTACCACCAGGCAGCGAAATGAATAAAAATCCACAGTTTATTCACAAACCACACAATAAAAATTAACGCTCTTCTAACACAGGTACCAATTGCGTTTTTGTCTCACTATGTGGGACTTCATCAGATACTGAAAAGTTGTGCTGATACTATTTAAACACTTTAATTGCTTTATAATTGATGTTTATTATACATCTTCTAGGTGTCCCTTATATATAAATAGGTAGCATGAAGTAGTTTTTATGATATATATAAGATTCATACATACTAAATGCACTTTACTATTTTCACATTAGGTTAGAGGAGAGCACAAGGAAGCTGTTATTATGAATTTTTTAAGGACGATTTTTAAATGTATTTATGTATTTATTTACTTATTTATTATTAGAATTGATATAAATTTAAAAATAGAAATGTCAGTGTGGAAACACATTAGTGCGCAATCTCCATTTCATTTACAAAAGTTCTTTATGGAACGGAGGTTTGCAACACTAAGAAGATCTTGAATATGCATGAATATTGATGAATATTCATGAAGAAGTGAAGCTGATTCGCCAATTTAAACTATGAAAGATCAGCTTTCAATTGGTAAATTACATCAATTATAAAGCAATTAAAGTATTTAAATAGTATCAGCACAACTTGTCAGTATCTGATGAAGTCCCACATAGTGAGACGAAAATGCAATTGGTACCTGTGTTAGAAGAGTGTTAATTTTTATTGTGTGGTTTGTGAATAAACTGTGGATTTTTATTCATTTAGCTGCCTGGTGGTACTTTCGAGCACTTAGCATCGTATTTTATGGTAACTTTTGGTGTTTCTTCTGGATGCTATCGCATCGCTACGTTTATCAGTTGGTTTACAGCGAGTGCTTTGAGTACACCGGGTAACTGCCTGCCGTACATTCAGTATGAATTCAGATGGACAGGAAGAACTTGGTTTGACCAGGAAGTTAATAGGTCAGCTCACGGAGCTTGTTAATTTGCTCACACCGATCTGTTCGAACCTCATTTATTCTAAAAACGAGGACAGACTACAAGGAACCGAAGGGTTAACCCAGCAGCAACATAAAAGGAAAAGGGAGCTTATGGGTGAACAGGAGGACGCCGGTGACCCAGGAAACCTTCAGGACTCTGATTTTGATCCTCGTAATACACCGAACATTTTCGGGGAAGAAAGAGGTGGTTTTCCCCAAAGAGGAACGGTACGCAAGGACTTAGGGGCTAGACCTAAAACCACTACAGGTACTGTTAATAATGTTTCAACCACCAATGAGTGGCTTCAGAAGAACGTTAAATTTCATTTTACTGACAATAAGAGAAAAAGTGTTGCGGATGGCGACACTTATAGCGTGAAATTAGACAAGCTCTACAAACTTATGTTACAATACAGAACTTGTACTATTAAAAACGCTTATTTAAAAGAATGTATTAACAAGGAAATAGTCCCGAAGGGACTCCGTATTTGTAAGTACCCCAATAATGTGCAAATGGGTACAGTTTTTTATGAAAGTTTAGTGAAAACTTTTAATAAATGTGGGTTAGAAGTTGTGCAACACATTATTGATGAAAATGAAAGAAAATTAAAGATTTTAGATAAGGAAATTGAGGAAATTGATGTATGTATTAAAAGTGACATGATTTTTAGTATTAAGGTAGAGAAAGAAAAATATTTTAAAATTAGAAGCGACATTGACTTGAAATGTGATGAAATTATACAGCGTAAATTTAATAAATTGAATAGGGACATTTATGAATATGCAAATGACATGAGTTATCCTAAACCTTTACATAACAATAATTATTACAATGGAAGTAAGAATAATAATAAAAATAAAATTAAAAACAAAAGGGATGACAATAGGAATTATAATAGAGATACATTTGAGGAACATCTATATGACATAGAATTCCCACCATTGGGAAATAATGATCAAGAATTTTTCTTTGAGCAAACAAATGATAGGAGAGGGAATTTTCAAATGCGGGGGGGGAGGGGAAGAGGGAGATTCAGGTATTAGATACCCTCACCCATGATGATACTGGACAAGAACAAACCTTTAATTCTAATTTTAATTTAGATGCAGAGCCTAGTTATGACGTTGTTCCTGTTCCTGATTCAGATTCTGATTTCGTTTCTGATTTAAATTATAACATTGATAACGAAAATAATCAAAGTAAGACAGAGAATAATGATATTCATATAGAAAATGTTAAAAATAGTTTTGAAGGATTTTCTATATATAATTTTAGTAACAATATTCTTGATAAAAAACATTTTAAATTACTGAGTAAAGGGTTAAAATATATCCCATCTAGGAAAGGAGATACAGCTAGTACTATCATAGATATGAAGCTTTTCTTCAGGAAAATTAATTTAACTGTCTTGGCCTCCAGAGCAGGATTTAATAAAGAGAATAAAGAAAATAAAGAAATTACAGAATTGACTAGGAAATCTATATATAACCCCCCCCCCCCTATTACCACAAATAAAGAATTTTGAGATGGTGTTGGAAAATGAAATAAGAAAGAACCATACTAGAAAAAGAACTTATTTCCACCAGAATTTATCAAAGGATGAGAAAGAACTATTAAAAGAAATCACTGAGGACAACACAGTGAGAATCATGAAACCTGATAAAGGGGGTGGGATAGTAATAACGGATAAAATCTTATATGAAGCAAAAATGCGTACTATCTTAAATGACGAAGACAAATATTGTGTAGCTTCAAAACAGGAGGTTGAGATGGCGCATAAGAAAATAGAATTAATAATTCAGGACCTATTTTTGGAAAAAGTTATTGATATCAAAACTGTCAATTTCTTAAAAGTGAAAAAACCAAGGGTAGCCACAATTTTTGGCATACCCAAAATACACAAAAACCAGGAAAACCCCCCACTAAGACCCATAGTGTCAGCAGAGGGAGCAATGACTGTCCCATTGGCTAAATATATTGACACAAAAGCGAAGCATATATGGGTTAATAATAATATTATATTAAAAGACTCCTGGGATTTTCTAAGGGAATTAACACCTAATGTGTATAAGGGAGATATTACCTTTATTACTATAGATATTACAGACTTATTCTCTTGCATTCCACATAAAGAAGGAATGAAATTGTTTGAAGAAAGTATTTTTTTAGATAGTATCATGACACATGAAGAAAAAATAGCCACTGTAAATTTTATGGATGTGATTTTGAAAAATAACTATTTAATTTTCAATGGCGAATATTATAAACAAAAATCTGGAGTTTCATTGGGAGCAGCATGCGCCCCTACATATGCGAATTTAGTACTATCCAGATGGGAAGAGAAATATATCACAAATTCCAAATATAAAGACATTGGGTATTATACCACAGATTTTGGATGATATAGTTATTTTCTGGATAGGGGGCGAAAAAAACTTCCTAGAATTCATGGAATATTTAGATACTACTACAAGTTTTTTGAAATTTACTTATACCACAAACAAAAATGTGCTTAACTACTTAGATGTGGAGATCTATAAATACAAAAATAGTTTTGAAACAAAAGTATACAGGAAATCAACCTACGTTAACTCCTTTCTACACTTCAAAAGTGCACACCCCTTCCACAGTAAGAAAAATATCTTAAAAGGACAATTTGTGAGGGGGTCCAGAATGACGAGTCGACAAGAGGATTTTTGCATAGAATGTGATAGATTGGAAAATATGTTCCTGGAAAAGGGTTATCCTATTGAGTTTATAAGAAATATAAGGAAAGAAATTGAGATAGGTAGAAGTGGAAGATTCCACCCTATTAAAGGGGTGGAACAAACAACCACTAAGGTAATAGGAAATGAAAAAATAGAAAAAATAGGAAAAATAGATAATAAAGGAGAAAATTATCAAAGAAGATTGATACTAGAATATAATTCCTCCAATAAAAATATTGGGGGAATAGTTAATAGGGAATGGAATAAATTTTTAACCTTAACTGACATAGAGGAAGTCAAGAAGATAGTACCTAAGATTGTATATAAGAATCCTCCTAATATTAGGAATATGTTAGAAAGAACAGGAATGACAAAGAGAATAAAACCTAACCAGACAGTAGGAACTTTTAAGTGTGGTAGGTGTGCTCAATGTATTTTTATAATAAACAAGAAGGAAATATATCTGGAGAGTAGAAAGAAATTAATAAAAAGTTATAGTTATTATAACTGCGATACGCAGCGAGTAGTATATTTAGCGACATGTCAGAAATGTCACTCTTTCTACATTGGAAAGACAGAGAGACCCTTAAAAAAGAGGGTCTATGAACACACCTACGACATTAAAAAAGAAAGAGAGACCAATGCACTTTATAAACACACTAAAAATTGCTTGGGAACAACCTACTTGTTTTTTGTATTAGAACAGATCCCGGTGGACCCAAGGGGAGGTCCTTGGGAGGATATATTAGAAAGTAGGGAGCTATGGTGGCAGATACATCCTGACGCGAGTAAAAGCCCAGGATTAAATGACCATATAGCCATAGGAGCTATTTTAAGGTTAAAATCTAATAAAATTTAAGTTAATGAATTCCAGTTTCCAACACTAGAGGGTAGTAGACCTTTACAATATTATTAAGAAGAGGGAGAAATCAATTAATTTTATACATAAAGAAAATTTTAATCAAATTTTATTGAATTTTATTATACATTTTCTAGGTGTCCCTTATATATAAATAGGTAGCATGAAGTAGTTTTTATGATATATATAAGATTCATACATACTAAATGCACTTTACTATTTTCACATTAGGTTAGAGGAGAGCACAAGGAAGCTGTTATTATGAATTTTTTAAGGACGATTTTTAAATGTATTTATGTATTTATTTACTTATTTATTATTAGAATTGATATAAATTTAAAAATAGAAATGTCAGTGTGGAAACACATTAGTGCGCAATCTCCATTTCATTTACAAAAGTTCTTTATGGAACGGAGGTTTGCAACACTAAGAAGATCTTGAATATGCATGAATATTGATGAATATTCATGAAGAAGTGAAGCTGATTCGCCAATTTAAACTATGAAAGATCAGCTTTCAATTGGTAAATTACATCAATTATAAAGCAATTAAAGTATTTAAATAGTATCAGCACAACTTTTCAGTATCTGATGAAGTCCCACATAGTGAGACGAAAACGTAATTGGTCCCTTACCTATTAGTAATGAGATGGACATCATTAAAGGGATAGTGACCAACAATTGGAAAATTGTGCTAGGTAATCATGAGCTAGCTAAAATTATAGGTACACGTCCAGTTTTCACTTACAAAAAAGTGACTAACATTAAGATGATTTTAGAAAGGGGAGAAAATTCACAAACACACATCACAAGTAGGGTAGGTACATATCCCTGCAAAGACTGCAAGCAATGCAGGTTTGTTAGTGGCACCTCTAGTGTTTTTTTAAAACACTTGAAAAAGGACTTCAAGATTAAGGGACATTTCACTTGTAAAACCAACAACATAGTTTATGTAGCACAGTGTGCTTCATGTGATCATTTCTATATAGGTAAAACTATTAGAAATTTAAATAAACGTATTTATGAACACAATTTAGCCATAAAGAAAAAAGATCTAACAAATGCTTTGGCTAAACATTCATTAAATTGTGTTTCATTTAAAAAGTTTATGTTTTCAGTGTTAGAGAAGGTTGACGACAGTTTGTTTAGTGGTAATTTCAAAATATTATTAGAATGTAAGGAATCTATTTGGCAAATCAGGCTAAAGGCAGATGAGCCACCTGGCTTGAATGATGTCATAAACATCAAGTGTTTCTTAGCCTTACAAAGATTTTAAAGTAGTATTTAACTTTACTTCATGGTTAAACACTTTTTAATTTTTGTTTTACATTACAAAATATTTTTGTATAGTCAAAATGTGTTTTTTTTGTTTTTCAGATAGAAAAATATATAAGAAGGTTCTTTTTATACATACATACATTTATAAATATATATAAAAAAGTCTTTTACAAAAATGACGAAAATTCATTGGTTAATCATGACATGTGATCTTTTTTATGATATACAAAAAACATGGTCTTTGGTGTGGGTGTATTTCTGATGAAGTTCTTGTGATTAAAGAACGAAAACGTTAAAAGTAGCAGGTTTGCAGTCTGGTTTTTCGTTGGCAGTGGTGAACTCCATTCAGTTATTTGGTTTGAGTCTTTTTTGGCGTAAGTATTTTTCGAGTACATCATTTGCTCAATGGAAGATTCACAAGATATCTTGTTGAACCTGAGCACCCACCCGGTTCCTGACTTTGGCGCTGATTTTACAGACCAGATGACGGGGATTATAGCAGGAGCCGTTCGGCAGGCTCTTTCGTCCCAATTTGGTGGAAGTAACAATGCTGGAGAGGGTCAAGCTGTTGGACTAGGAAGTGAAAAACGTGTGGTTGCTGGCAACGCTAACACTTCCAGAAGTACTATTAAACGGTTAGCAGCTTTGGCTTCTAACAGTGATAGTGGACAAACGCCAAATGTTCATCGGAACCTTAACGAAATTAAGATTCCTTCAATTGGATTTATTAACAGTTTGGTCGTCGACGACAACGCAAATCCTTTTTGCATAGATGAACCTAGTGACCAGAATCAGCGAGATTCAGGTAATTTCGACGTTGAAGTTCACAATGATAGTTATGAAATATGTAAAGAAAATATTTTTAAACTTGAAAAAATCACTATTAAATTAGTGTCATTACAGCTTGAAGTTATGTATTTAGAAGAGAACATTAGACTTCAATGTGTCCCGTTGGGTTTGAGAACATTTAAGTACCCTAACTGTGTCACTGAAGGTGACGCTTTGTTTTTAAAACTTGTAGATGTATTTAACAATGCAGGCATACAATACATGGGCCTGCTAGTTGAATATTATCGCAGTGAAATTGTTCGAATCAAGACTGAGTTAGAAAATTTGGATAAATTAATTAGATCCTTTGATGCCTTCAAGAATTTGGCTTCATTATACTTGGGTATTGAAGCTAAGGTCAAGACACATAGGCTGTCAGTGATTTCGAGGAAACAGGGTAAACTACGGAGAGACTTGGCAGCCTATGCAGCACGAAAAGCTTACACTTTAAAGGCAGTGCGTTTTAAAAGAAACGTTTCTGCTTTTGGTGTGAATGGTACAGAAAGCAATTCAGTGAACAACAACAACAAAACTAACATTGTTAGGTCAAATATTGTGGTTTCCAAACCAAATGATCAAGGTGCTTCTGTTAATGACAATGAAGTCAATTGTTTGGATTCTTTTCAAGGGGACAATAACAGTTCTGAAGTAGTATCTGATAATCAAATTAAAGGTCCTTTTTTAATGGACAGTGCTGGAGTAAAAAAGACTCCCAAGTGGAACAACAAGGTACAAACAAGGAACAAAGGGAGAGCGAAGGGGAGAAAGAAGTATTAGACTTTCAAATGAATTTTGTTAATTTAACTGACTTTGCTCTTACAGAAAATATGATTTCTGTCCTTAAGAAAGGCTTCACTTTTATTCCTAACAACCAATGTGATGTAACAAAATTGATTGTTGACCTCAAATTATATTGTAGGAAGTTAAATTTGAAGTTTATATTTGATAACACTGGTTTAAAAGAAAAATGTGACAAACAAAGTTATGTAAAAAGCACGTATAATCCTTTACTTAACACTACTTTGGCTGTGTTCAACAAACAATGTGAGAATGACTTCAGGCACATTGACAGGAAAATAAATCATGCATCTAACCTTACAGAAGGGGAGCTTTTGGCTTTGGACATTATGGCCAAAAATAGAGAACAAAGAATTATGAAGGCAGATAAAGGTGGAACAACAGTAATTATGGCTCAAACAGATTATATACAAAGCATTAACAGTATGTTGGCCAATATTAGAAATTATGTTAAAGTTGACAACAGACTAGTTCAGGAAAGTTTTTGTAAGGTAGATAGTCATTTATTTGATTTATTTAATGAAGGCAGTATTGACTACAACACCTATACCTTTTTGTACACAGAGTTTCCCAAGATAGCCAAGATGTTTGGAATACCAAAAGTGCATAAGGGAGAAGGGAATTTAAAGTTTAGACCAATTATTGCAGCTTCGGGCAGTAAAACTGAAACAATTTCAGTATGGTTGGATGACATTTTGAATCCTTTAGTGCAGAAATCTAGATTTTATCTGCGTGATTCTTGGCACTTGCTAGAATTATTGAAAGAAATAAATCTTGACAAAGCTGACAATCATTTATATTTTGCTTCTCTTGATGTTGAGTCCCTTTATACAAGTATCGATCAAAATGAGGGTATAGAATTCATGAGGGACTATTTATGTAGGGACACAAGTTTGGACAACACCTTAATCAACACCTGTAGTTGTCTTATGGAATTGGTGCTTGATAATAACTTTTTTAAGTTCGATGGCACCTTGTATAAACAGATATCGGGAGTAGCAATGGGGTCCAGAGTGGCACCCAGTTTTGCAAATTTGGTTATGTCATCCTGGGAGGTAAAATATTTAGTCCCTCAACTAACAGATCACAATATAATTTTCTACAGGAGATATATTGATGACTTGATTTTTGTATGGAGAGGAAATGAAGAAAGCTTTAGAATGTTTCTAGCTAAGTTAAATACTACCACAAATTTTCTTAACTTCACTTTTGGAAATTTTGGAAAAAATATTACTTTTTTGGACTTGTTTTTGACTATAGATTCAATAGAACACAGATTTACTAGTAGAATTTACAGAAAGCCAACTTTTGTTAACCAATACTTGCATTTTGAGAGTTTACATCCTAAACACATGAAAAAAGGTGTTGTCAAAGGCCAATTTATTAGGCTTTGTAGACTTACTAGTGAAAATGATTGTTTTGCTAGTGAAAGTAATGATTTAAAACGTTTCTTTATTGAGAGAGGTTATGAAACAAGTTGGCTAGATTGTATTATAAAAGAGGTTAACATTTTAAGGAAAAATATAGCTATTCCTATTCTTACTAGTACATTGAGACTAGATCATGTCAAAAACAAAGAAACATCTGTTAACAATTTTGTGCTGTCTTTTCCCTTACCTATTAGTAATGAGATGGACATCATTAAAGGGATAGTGACCAACAATTGGAAAATTGTGCTAGGTAATCATGAGCTAGCTAAAATTATAGGTACACGTCCAGTTTTCACTTACAAAAAAGTGACTAACATTAAGATGATTTTAGAAAGGGGAGAAAATTCACAAACACACATCACAAGTAGGGTAGGTACATATCCCTGCAAAGACTGCAAGCAATGCAGGTTTGTTAGTGGCACCTCTAGTGTTTTTTTAAAACACTTGAAAAAGGACTTCAAGATTAAGGGACATTTCACTTGTAAAACCAAAAACATAGTTTATGTAGCACAGTGTGCTTCATGTGATCATTTCTATATAGGTAAAACTATTAGAAATTTAAATAAACGTATTTATGAACACAATTTAGCCATAAAGAAAAAAGATCTAACAAATGCTTTGGCTAAACATTCATTAAATTGTGTTTCATTTAAAAAGTTTATGTTTTCAGTGTTAGAAAAGGTTGACGACAGTTTGTTTAGTGGTAATTTCAAAATATTATTAGAATGTAAGGAATCTATTTGGCAAATCAGGCTAAAGGCAGATGAGCCACCTGGCTTGAATGATGTTATAAACATCAAGTGTTTCTTAGCCTTACAAAGATTTTAAAGTAGTATTTAACTTTACTTATGGTTAAACACTTTTTAATTTTTGTTTTACATTATAAAATATTTTTGTATAGTCAAAATGTGTTTTTTTATTTTTCTGATAGAAAAATATATAAGAAGGTTCTTTTTATACATACATACATTTATAAATGTATATAAAAAAAGTCTTTTACAAAAATGACGAAAATTCATTGGTTAATCATGACATGTGATCTTTTTTATGATATATAAAAAACATGGTCTTTGGTGTGGGTGTATTTCTGATGAAGTTCTTGTGATTAAAGAATGAAAACGTTAAAAGTAGCAGGTTTGCAGTCTGGTTTTTCGTTGGCAGTGGTGAACTCCATTCAGTTAATTGATACCTGTGTTAGAAGAGCGTTAATTTTTATTGTGTGGTTTGTGAATAAACTGTGGATTTTTATTCATTTCGCTGCCTGGTGGTACTTTCGAGCACTTAGCATCGTATAATAGCAAATGTGTGAACAATACAGACAATTGATGACATGGGATGATAGCGCATGTGTGAACAATACAGAAAATTGATGACATGGGATAATAGCGAATGTGTGAACACTACAGACAAATGATGACATGGGATAATAGCGAATGTGTGAACAATACAGACAGTTGAGGTTCTAGAGGTCAAATAGATAGGTTTTTGCTGTATATTAATAGAACAACTTCTTTTCTATGGTTTACTCATACTATTAATGATAATGAGATTTCATATTTAGACATTTTGTTGAAGAAAGATTTCCATAACAAAAGATATATCTCTGAGATTTTCTGTAAGGAAACGTACTCCAATAGTTTTTTACATTTTAATAGTAGCCATTCTTACAAGCAGAAATGATCCATAATAAAAAGCCAGTCTGTACGTTCAGCCCCTATGGTTACCACAATGGAAGCATTTCTCAATGAATGTAACAGGTTAAGGGAAATATTCCTTAAATGTGGGTATCCCTAAGAATTGGTCTATTATGTTATGGACAAGGTTAGAAATAAAACAGAGAATGGGTATTTTTTGCCTATCCTTGGCACAAATTTTGATGGCTTCAATATTCATGAATCAATGGAATACAGTATACCTGACATAGTAGTTACTGATGAGCAACCAGTATGTAATATATGTGCCTGGATAGGGACATTTGATGGTTTATTTAATAGTTCATTTAGCACTACATTTGGTAATAATTGTAAATTTGTGAGGGATATCTTATTTAAGCATTAGAGTATTCTCAGTAGTGATAAGGATGTTAGGGACTTTGTGGGAAATCAACCAATGATTGTCTATGGAAAGAGTAAAAACCTTAAGGATATTTTTGAATAACAAAGCAAACTGAAAAAGGTAGGATACATGTGGAAATGCAGTGCTTGTTCTTATTGTTCATACATCTTTGAAGTAAATAAAATTATTATAAACACTTTTAAAATTATAATATATAAGAAGTTCTCTTGTAGTACTGATAAAGTAGTCTACTGTGCCCTTTGTTCACATTGTCCATGTTTCTGCATGAACAATGTAGCAAACCTAATCTTTCCGCTGGTCAAATGTGTTAGCCTTCTGATATAGCAAAACTATGGAATGCTCTTCCTCCTTCAATTAGGTCTGCTAGCAACCTTGAATGCTTTAAGACTTCACTGAAACAAAACCTGTTCTCCCATTGGCTATGTACATGTACAAGCACTGACTATAAAAAACCCAGTATTCCTAGACTTCCTGCTTTTCCTCCCCACTTCACTTGCGGTTCAGACTCATCATATATAAATTCAGTGCTTCCAGTTTATTAAGTCCAACATGTGCCACCCAGCCACACGAAATCTACTATATCAGTTACCTACCATATCTTCTATTTGGTATTGATGCCTATATAGCAGTAGCACTAAGACTGCACCTTACTGTCAGGATCTTTAATCTGCTGCTCTCCATCTTTCCCTCTCTACTGCAGAACTGCAATATTGTATTGTTCACACATTTGCTACTATCCCATGTCATCAATTGTCTGTAATGTTCACACATTCGCTATTATCCCATGTCATCAATTGTCTGTACTGTTCACACATTCGCTATTATCCCATGTCATCAATTGTCTGTATTGTTCACACATTCGCTATTATCCCATGTCGTCAATTGTCTGTATTGTTCACACAATCGCTATTATCCCATGTCGTCAATTGTCTGTATTGTTCACACATTCGCTATTATCCCATGTCGTCAATTGTCTGTATTGTTCACACATTCGCTATTATCCCATGTCATCAATTGTCTGTATTGTTCACACATTCGCTATTATCCCATGTCATCAATTGTCTGTACTGTTCACACATTCGCTATTATCCCATGTCATCTATTGCCTGTACTGTTTACACATTCGCTATTATCCCATGTCATCAATTGTCTGTATTGTTCACACATTCGCTATTATCCCATGTCATCAATTGTCTGTACTGTTCACACATTCGCTATTATCCCATGTCATCAATTGTCTGTATTGTTCACACATTCGCTATTATCCCATGTCATCAATTGTCTGTATTGTTCACACATTTGCTATTATCCCATGTCATCAATTGTCTGTATTGTTCACACATTCGCTATTATCCCATGTCATCAACTGTCTGTATTGTTCACACATTCGCTATTATCCCATGTCATCAATTGTCTGTATTGTTCACACATTCGCTATTATCCCATGTCATCAATTGTCTGTATTGTTCACACATTCGCTATTATCCCATATCATCAATTGTCTGTATTGTGCACACATTCGCTATTATCCCATGTCATCAATTGTCTGTATTGTTCACACATTCGCTATTATCCCATGTCATCAATTGTCTGTATTGTTCACACATTCGCTATTATCCCATGTCATCAATTGTCTGTATTGTTCACACATTCTCTATTATCCCATGTCATCAATTGTCTGTATTGTTCACACATTCGCTATTATCCCATGTCATCAATTGTCTGTATTGTTCACACATTCGCTATTATCCCATGTCATCAATTGTCTGTATTGTTCACACATTCGCTATTATCCCATGTCATCAATTGTCTGTATTGTTCACACATTCGCTATTATCCCATGTCATCAATTGTCTGTATTGTTCACACATTCGCTATTATCCCATGTCATCAATTGTCTGTATTGTTCACACATTCGCTATTATCCCATGTCATCAATTGTCTGTATTGTTCACACATTCGCTATTATCCCATGTCATCAATTGTCTGTATTGTTCACACTATCGCTAATATCCCATGTCATCAATTGTCTGTATTGTTCACACATTCGCTATTATCCCATGTCATCAATTGTCTGTATTGTTCACACATTCGCTATTATCCCATGTCATCAATTGTCTGTATTGTTCACACATTCGCTATTATCCCATGTCATCAATTGTCTGTATTGTTCACACATTCGCTATTATCCCATGTCATCAATTGTCTGTATTGTTCACACATTCGCTATTATCCCATGTCATCAATTGTCTGTATTGTTCACACATTCGCTATTATCCCATGTCATCAATTGTCTGTATTGTTCACACATTCGCTATTATCCCATGTCATCAACTGTCTGTATTGTTCACACATTCGCTATTATCCCATGTCATCAACTGTCTGTATTGTGCACACATTCGCTATTATCCCATGTCATCAACTGTCTGTATTGTTCACACATTCGCTATTATCCCATGTCATCAATTGTCTGTATTGTTCACACATCCGCTATTATCCCATGTCATCAATTGTCTGTATTGTTCACACATCCGCTATTATCCCATGTCATCAATTGTCTGTATTGTTCACACATTCGCTATTATCCCATGTCATCAATTGTCTGTATTGTTCACACATTCGCTATTATCCCATGTCATCAATTGTCTGTATTGTTCACACATTCGCTAATATCCCATGTCATCAATTGTCTGTATTGTTCACACATTCGCTATTATCCCATGTCATCAATTGTCTGTATTGTTCACACATTCGCTATTATCCCATGTCATCAATTGTCTGTATTGTTCACACATTCGCTATTATCCCATGTCATCAATTGTCTGTATTGTTCACACATTCGCTATTATCCCATGTCATCAATTGTCTGTATTGTTCACACATTCGCTATTATCCCATGTCATCAATTGTCTGTATTGTTCACACATTCGCTATTATCCCATGTCATCAATTGTCTGTATTGTTCACACATTCGCTATTATCCCATGTCATCAATTGTCTGTATTGTTCACACATTCGCTATTATCCCATGTCGTCAATTGTCTGTATTGTTCACACATTCGCTATTATCCCATGTCATCAATTGTCTGTATTGTTCACACATTCGCTATTATCCCATGTCATCAACTGTCTGTATTGTGCACACATTCGCTATTATCCCATGTCATCAACTGTCTGTATTGTTCACACATTCGCTATTATCCCATGTCATCAACTGTCTGTATTGTGCACACATTCGCTATTATCCCATGTCATCAATTGTCTGTATTGTTCACACATTCGCTATTATCCCATGTCATCAATTGTCTGTATTGTTCACACATTCGCTATTATCCCATGTCATCAATTGTCTGTATTGTTCACACATTCGCTATTATCCCATGTCATCAATTGTCTGTATTGTTCACACATCCGCTATTATCCCATGTCATCAATTGTCTGTATTGTTCACACATTCGCTATTATCCCATGTCATCAATTGTCTGTATTGTTCACACATCCGCTATTATCCCATGTCATCAATTGTCTGTATTGTTCACACATCCGCTATTATCCCATGTCATCAATTGTCTGTATTGTTCACACATCCGCTATTATCCCATGTCATCAATTGTCTGTATTGTTCACACATTCGCTATTATCCCATGTCATCAATTGTCTGTATTGTTCACACATTCGCTATTATCCCATGTCATCAATTGTCTGTATTGTTCACACATTCGCTATTATCCCATGTCATCAATTGTCTGTATTGTTCACACATTCGCTATTATCCCATGTCATCAATTGTCTGTATTGTTCACACATTCGCTATTATCCCATGTCATCAATTGTCTGTATTGTTCACACATTCGCTATTATCCCATGTCATCAATTGTCTGTATTGTTCACACATTCGCTATTATCCCATGTCATCAATTGTCTGTATTGTTCACACATTCGCTATTATCCCATGTCATCAATTGTCTGTATAGTTCACACATTCGCTATTATCCCATGTCATCAATTGTCTGTATTGTTCACACATTCGCTATTATCCCATGTCATCAATTGTCTGTATTGTTCACACATTCGCTATTATCCCATGTCATCAATTGTCTGTATTGTTCACACATTCGCTATTATCCCATGTCATCAATTGTCTGTATTGTTCATACATTCGCTATTATCCCATGTCATCAATTGTTTGTATTGTTCACACATTCGCTATTATCCCATGTCATCAATTGTCTGTATTGCTCATACATTCGCTATTATCTCATGTCATCAATTGTTTGTATTGTTCACACATTCGCTATTATCCCATGTCATCAATTGTCTGTATTGTTCACACATTCGCTATTATCCCATGTCATCAATTGTCTGTATTGTTCACACATTCGCTATTATCCCATGTCATCAATTGTCTGTATTGTTCACACATTCGCTATTATCCCATGTCATCAATTGTCTGTATTGTTCACACATTCGCTATTATCCCATGTCATCAATTGTCTGTATTGTTCACACATTCGCTATTATCCCATGCCATCAATTGTCTGTATTGTTCACACATTCGCTATTATCCCATGTCATCAATTGTCTGTATTGTTCACACATTCGCTATTATCCCATGTCATCAATTGTCTGTAGTGTTCACACATTCGCTATTATCCCATGTCATCAATTGTAGTGTTCACACATTCGCTATTATCCCATGTCATCAACTGTCTGTATTGTTCACACATTCGCTATTATCCCATGTCATCAACTGTCTGTATTGTTCACACATTCGCTATTATCCCATGTCATCAACTGTCTGTATTGTTCACACATTCGCTATTATCCCATGTCATCAATTGTCTGTATTGTTCACACATTCGCTATTACCCCATGTCATCAATTGTCTGGAAATTACCGCCCCATAAGCTTGACGAGCCTGGTCTGCAAAGCTATGGAGAGGATCATTATGGAACTCATAAACAAAGACATTGGGGACCTACAGACATTGGATCCTACCCAATTTGGCTTTGTCAAGGGCATATCCTGCCTTTTGAACTTGGTCGACTTTTTTGAAACAGTCACTAAGGCCATTGATGAGGGTAAGGCAGTTCACACAGCCTACCTTGACCTTGCAAAAGCCTTTGAAACAATACCCCACTCGGGCATCATAGACAAACTCACCAGCTTAAATGTAAACCCATATGTCACAAGATGGGTTGCAAACTGGCTCAAGGACAGAACCCACAGGGTCAGAGTTGCTGGAGCTATGTCAGACTCTAAGCCAGTCACAAGCGGTGTCCCACAGGGCTCAGTCCTGGGACCCCTCTTGTTCGGCATTTATTTTTCCGAGGTACAGGCAAACATAGGAGGATTGTGGCTGACAAAGTTTGCAGATGACTGCAAACTGGGCCATAATTGATACTCCAGTGGACACAAACATCCTTCAGAGAGGCCTCATAGAAATGGATAATTGGTGCCAGAGCCATGGCCTTAAGCTGAACGGCAAAAAATGTATAGTCATACCCTTTGGGAAAAACAAGATACCGACAAATTACCACATAGGTGGTAATCCATTAAGTACGGAAGAGGTAATCAGGGACCTAGGGACCCAGGTTGACAGTAACCTCTCATTTGACACTCACATTGCCAAAGTGGTTAGGAAGACCTTCTATATTGCCCACCTTATCATGAAGGGTTTCACATCTAGATCAAGAGAGGTCATTGTGCCCCTGTACTCTTCTCTTATCAGGCCAATGATTGAGTACAATGCCCTGTTTGGGATGTATCTCACCCGACACCTGCAGCAGTTGGAAAGACCCCAAAAGTTCCTCACCAAGAGGATAAAGGGTCTTAAACATATGTCATATGCTGCCCTACTGAAAAAACTCCAGCTCTATTCAGTCGCATACCGCCTACTCAGAGGTGATCTGTGCCTGACGACAAGGCCATGTCCAATCCTGAATTAATGGACATGCTCCACCTCAGAAAATCCAAATCCATCAGAGCCACGAGAACAAGTGACTTAAACCTCAACACAGAAATAAATAGAACGTGCTGGAGGGACAGATTCATAACCCAGAGGCTCCCTACACTCTGGAACAGAATCCCAGTCCATGTTAGGCAGAGCCCCTCACTGACTCTATTCAAGAGAAATCTCGACGAGTGGATGGGAGATCGTAGGTTTACCCCGGGGGTCATCTCTGTGTCACTACTAGACAGAGGCATAGTAAACTAAACCCTAAAAGGGCGTAGTATTCTCATCCTAAGGGGTGGTGCAAGCCACATACACTCTGGCTAGGCTTATAAATGCCCTAGGGCAGATAGCCTAGTACGAACCTATGAACCTATAAACCTATGAACCTGTATTGTTCATACATTCGCTATTATCCCATGTCATCAATTGTCTGTATTGTTCACACATTCGCTATTATCCCATGTCATCAATTGTCTGTATTGTTCACACATTCGCTATTATCCCATGTCATCAATTGTCTGTATTGTTCACACATTCGCTATTATCCCATGTCATCAATTGTCTGTATTGTTCACACATTCGCTATTATCCCATGTCATCAATTGTCTGTATTGTTCACACATTCGCTATTATCCCATGTCATCAATTGTCTGTATTGTACACACATTCGCTATTATCCCATGTCATCAATTGTCTGTATTGTTCAGGATGGAAATATCATCTAAAAAATGGGTGTACAGTTGACAATAGGTAAAAAAACGTAGAATTGAATAGAAATGTATTCACCCCCTCCAGCTTTATAATATTTGCATATAATCCAGCACATGAAGACCCCATAGTTATAGCTACTCCTTCTGTTTGTATATAAAATTCCCTTTCAGATAAAATGAAATTGTTTCTTAAACCATGTCTAATAACTGCTAAAACATATTAATAACTACTTGGGATATCCATTTACTGTACAAGTAGTCAGAAAACCAAGCCACACCAATATCGTGTGGTATAACAGTGTATAGATCTTTGATATCCACTGTTATAAAATCAAACATTTCGTCAAATGTCATGGTGTTAATTATTTTCAGGAAGTCCCAAGAATCCTTACATATATTAGGTTCATTAATTACATGTTCTTTTAATCTGATGTCCAAAAACTTTGCTAATGGGTAAGTGATGGAACATCTAGCATCAACTATTGGATGCAATGAGGGTTGATTCACATTTTTATGTAACTTAGGTACCCCAAACCTAACTGGGGTAACTGGATAGGAAGTATTGAGATAATTAATCTCATCAATAGTAATATACCCATCAATAAATAATAGGTCCTGTAAAAAACTTTTTATTTTTCTATATACGCCATTTAGTTCATTAACTGAACTCCTCTCATATGTGCCACTGTGGAGAATTCCTTTGATTTTTGCAACATAATCTGACCAATTCATTACAATGAGCCCTTCCTCCCTTATCGGGTTTCATTAAACTGATACCTGTTTTCCTTTTGAGAAAATTCAATCTCATTAAATCACCTGTATTTAATTTATTTTTCCTTCTTTTCCCATGAGATCTCAAATTACGAATGTCCAATTCACATACTTTATCAAATAGCTCAAGGGTTGGGTGTATTGGGGGATCATAAGTACTCAGTATATTCAGTGGATTTACAGCTGTTTTCATATTATGAAAAATAATACTAAAATTTAATTTCCTAATGTACTGTTTCAAATCAGTAAAAGTATGAGCAGTATTAATAGGTCTATCAGGTATGAAAGTAAGACCCTCAGCAAAAAGGTCACAAAACAGTGTCCACAGAAAATGAGGAAACATTGTAAACTTTAAAATCCTTGACACTATTCATAATTACTTTTACTGGTAGAATTATTTATTTAATTCAGGTTTATAACACACATAGTAGCTTGACAGAAATAGAGGCATAAGTGGACAATTAATATACTCAGCAGACTTTTTCAAATGAGAGGAATTAGCTTAGAAAAAGAAAGGCAGCGGTCATTTCTTGGAAACACCCTCCAGCAGCAGCATCAACACCACAGTACTGATAAATCATCTTTGACTGTTGTGATCAGTCCTAAAGGGTGGATCTTGTTACGGCAGACCATATACATTGGCATTGAGCTGCTGAAGTGGTGCAAATGTGAAGCCACTTCTCTTATCTATGACCTTTAACAGCAGACAAATATCTGCAGCTTCTATAACCCTCATGTTCATACTTCTCAAAGCAGATGGTAAATTGCTTAACTCTGGCTTTGGTCTGTTGACATCTGAGTCACTTGTATGTTGTTTGATGCCACAGTAACACGTATCATATAAGAGTTAAAACAACTGATACCCTGCTTGTCTAATAATGCATATATAATGGATAAACATTAACACTGACTTTTTGTATGTATCAAGGCATAGGGTCCATGATCCATCAAGAGAAGGTGAAAATTAAATGATTGGTTTAAGATATGCAAAATGTATTCTTTGTTTGATTTATTTGCCTTATTTACCATTAGACTGACATGTCAATCAATTCATACAAGTAGTAAGAAAGCAGTTTCAGCATGAAAGTTCCTAAAGAAAAAGTGACCAATGTGCTGCTCAAGAGTATTGTGCTTTCAGATGTTTTCTGCCATACTAGGCTACAGGAATCATCATGTTTTGCAAAAGGGATTGCATCCGTCAGGTCTTCAGGGACTTCCTACTGTGCCTGCTGTACATGACATTATGAGTCAGAGAGAAATACTAATTATCACTTATATAGAAGGCTCTAGACTTTCTGATGCCTCATTCAGATCATTTCTAGGAATTCAAATACTCACAACTCACATCCTTTATAACCAAGCCCTTCATATCAGAATCAATGTGTAGCTTAGCTAGAATATTACATTTCTTTGTGATAGTGAATCAAAAAAAAAGCTGCTGATAGCACATTCACCATAAGTGTGACATGCATTTTTCCTTTTCATATTTTTAGGGCTTGATTCTGTAAGCCAGCATGCCTGTGGAAGACAATATTAGTTATTAGGGGCTCAACCATATCATAGTCAAGAAGGAGGCAAGCCACTGAAAAAAGAAACAGTGTTTACAAGGATGCACTATCTGAATGGGCTAAAAGCTGAACATGGCTTGATATGCCACATGAATGATGCAGGTATATTTTAATGTAAACCCTGAAACAAATTTGCATGAAATGTGAATATCAGAATGCAATCCCCCCCCCCCCCCCGAAAAAAAACAAACAGTGAAGCCACTTGATTCAGAACAGTGTGAAAGGCTTCAAAACCTGAGGTATTCAAATAAAACCCAGTTCACATATATTAGGGTATACATTGGTAAAGTTATTTATGTATGAATGTTTTGTTGACGGTGTTAATCCCACTAGGTCAGCAGCCTCTTTTCAGAGTAGACTTGAGGCAGTATTCATAGTAATTAGAAGGAAGCTTGGCCTGGGTACTATGGAACTTCCCCTACTATTTTTTATAGGTGCTATGAAATCTTTCACATCCATCTGAGCTACCACCAACTCAAGTAAATAATACTTTGGTTTGACATCTCACCCAAAGGACAGCATGGCCAGGAGTATAGCATCCCCCTTATGCTGCACTGCAGTGTTATAGATTAAAACAAGTTTTCCTTTGCTCCCTCAATCTCCACACCCCCATAAAATAAAAATTCTGTCTTCAGCACTATATTACCTCTGAAACAGAGGAAATACTTGCAAAACAGAGGTTCCCTGCAGTATGTCTTTGCCCCTGCAACAAGTGCCTTTTTTCTTATTTGTACTCAACATGTACTTTATTTTGTTTATTGTCAACATGCTGTAAGTTATGCATGCTCCATGCATATAATTATACAATCTAAGGCTTAAGTCTCTCTGTAAAGCTTTTATTGAGCACAGATGCACACAAACATTTAACTTTTAGCCTCTCATAACATTGCCATGTAATTTTATGTGATTGTGAATCATATCATACATAAATAAGTACACCATCCCAGTAAGTTAGACTTCACTTTGCAGTTACATATCCTTTCATACAGATTTGCAGTAAACTCTCAGTTTACTGGCACCAATGGGGATTGGTAGATGCTGGATAACTGTAGTTTCTGGTTGCTTGACAGTTACTATTAAAATTAGGCCTGACTAATAATGTACTATTTGTTTGGTTTGAATTTGTCTCAGGTTGGGGAGAGAAGGAATTTATTCATATCTTCCTTTTTAACTCTAAAAACATAAGGTATGTCTCTGCTGGTGGAAAACAGAGTGCATCTCATGAAAATTGTACTGTATTCCTTCGAATTTTTTTGCTGGTTGCTTGAGTTTCGGTTAACTGAGAGTTTACTGTACTGTACTATACCTTATTTGACGTCTGCTGGTTGACTAAATTGTTTTAATTAAATAAATTACAAAAATAAAAGGACTTCATTCAGACAGACTATACAATTTATCACAACACAGGTCTGATCTGTAATTAGTCAAAGATTTGCACAGGTGTAGTGAGACTCAGAGGCTTAACATATAACTGCTTTGAAGTACTGTTTTCAAATCCTATGCATACTAGCTGTACTGTTGGAATTAATTTATTATTACCAAGCTGGATGGATATGGTTGCTGTTTGTTGCATAAACTGCATTCAAGATTTACTATATGCTCAGTCTCATATACTGTACTATACAAATTACAGTACTTTTGCTTTTCTACATATCCATGTATGCATGCATTACTTTGAACGTAACCAAATTTGAACATTTTACAGTATTATCTTAACAAAAAAAGTGCTCCAGGTAGAGGACTTACCTATTTCTTACACAGTTATGTAAGAGGGCTCTCTCAACATTTTCTACATTTTATTAAATGACATATTATAAATAGGGTAAAGATATATGAAGGAAGGCATTTTCAAATAAATCCTTGAGATTCTTGCCACCAGAACTAATCTACTAATTCAGCTCTGGCAATTAGTCTGAAGGGGAGGAACTGTGATTTAGAAAGAAAATATGACTGCACTAAGGAACACCTCATAAACAGCAAATTATCTTGTCTCTAAATGAAACATTGAACTGTCAGACCTGAATGTGTTAGTGTTCCTACCAGTCCATGTATTGTAGTAGCAGAGGCACCTACACACACACACACACACACACACACACACACACACACACGCACACACACACACACACACACACACACACACACACACACACACACACACACACACACACACACACACACACACACACACACACACACACACATACACACACACACACACCTGGAAAAAAACTCCTTCAGAAATACTAACACTAATAGAACCAGGTATTCACACACCTACTTGCAAGCTCACACACACACACACACACACACACACACACACACACACACACACACACACACACACACACACACACACTCCTATGCAGGTGCATTCATACATCTACAAACATGCAAACAAGCAGCCACATACATCTCCACTGTAGTTAACGTGTACTGAAGCTACAAGTCTCAACCCATCCACAGGGCAGATAGGTATACTCTGTCTTTTGACAAAGTAAACTTTTTGCAGCATGTTTAAATAATGTAAGTCTGTGCAGTGATTTATTATACTGCCTTATTCCATTATTCTGAGGGAGACATCATGAATAATTTGCACTAGCTGCTCCCCCAGACTACATATAGCTTCCCCAGATATACCACTTTCTGTGCTACAGCCAACACCAGCATAAAGACAAAGCAGGATACCAGTCTCTGAAACCATCAGGCTTTCTGCAATGTGAAAACCTCTGCATTTTGCACTTCAGCATCACAGTAAGCCTTTCTGCATCCCGTGGAGTGCTTTAACTGGTTAGTACAGCGGTTACACTCATGTCTGCATTAATAGGATACTTATTTTCTTATAAGTGGATTTTACGGCTTTCTGCTGCTGCAGTGTTTTTTTTTCAGTTCTGCAATATAATTTTCACCTTGGTGTCCTTCACCTCATTTTATTCATCAGGTCCTCGTGTTCAGTTTGCTGTGCACTATTTCTTTTTTCCTCCTGCTGCAAACTGGCCCACAATAAACAATAATGCTCACTAGGAAGTAACTACAATATCAACTGGTGTGCAATTCCATCTAAAAGGATACAATAGATAACAGCTGTTATCTTTGAGGTAAGAATCAACACTAGGTTGTTTCTTTGTCTGTTCAGTGAGGATGTGCTTGGCTTCATGGAGTTAAAAATAAATATCTGTTAATAGATATTAGTTGCTTTTCAGATGCATTTGTTCTTTTAGCTGTTAGCACTATCTGTATAACACAGTAACTGTTCACAGCCTCTATAAATACATACCTCTCTGCCTTGTGACTGGAATGGACCATTTTGCTTAGTTATATTTAGTGTAAAATTAAGCAAAGGACAGCAAGATAACAAAATGACTAAATTATCTTATGAAGCAATGAAGTCATCCAGAATTTGCAGAGTAAACGTTTCTTATGCTTACTTTGTGCAGTTTGTGGGGTATACAAAAAGCAATGAAGATGAGTGACTGCATCCAACAGCCCTGGTTGTCAGTCATTTCCACTGGAAAAAAAATCAGCTTTTATTAGCTTTATTATAAGAATGATTTTTTTCATGTGCTTATTTCTTAAGCAGCTTTCCATAGCTCTGGATTTTATTCTGAAATCTTATGCTTTAGAATCTACCCCATTGTTTTTTTTTTCAACAAATGTGATGCTACTCTTAAGGCAGACCTTGGGATTCACAAATATTCTCAGTGTCTACACTAATTGGTTAAATTGGGTTAGCAATTAGTGAGAAGGAGAGAACCTCTGATTCAGAAGCATAGTGAAGCTGCAGAAAGCACCTTATTAACGGCTCATTGTCATGACTCTGAACTGAGCATTGCTCTGTCAAAACTACTCACTTTACAGGCATATATATTTACAATAAGTTCTAACCTAAGCATGCCAGTCTTCTAATAACATTTTAAACCATTTACAGTAGTGAAGCAGTTGTTTTTCCACCTCAAGGTTCAGAGTTCTTTGGTTTTGTTCCTAACAAGGATGCCAACTATGCATTGTTGTAAAGGTCTCCATGTCATCCCTGTGTCTCACCCTGCATTACTTCCAGGGTCTGATGTTTCTTCCCATATCCCAAACACATTCTGAAATCATGAACCGGTGATGCTCCTGGATTTTAGGAGTTATGTGCATTATGAATGTGCCATGTGTGCAGTATGAATATGCTATGTGTGTAGTACAAATTTGAGGGGATTCAGCTACTTCCAAGATGAACTGTCATCCCACATATAATTAGTTCTAAGCCTTCCTCTCATTGAAAGAGTTTGAATTCCCCTAATCCTGAATAGGGTAAAGCAGCTACTGGAAAATGAATGAATGAATGAATGAATGAATGAATGAATGAATGAATGAATGAATGAAAATGGGCTGCATGGAAGGAGTTTCCAGGAGAAAATGTGAAGCCTGATATTGTGAGTCCTGTAACTTAAAAAACAAACTGTTATTTTATCACCTATTAAGAAATCTTCTGCTATGCTATTAAAGCATTTTTGTAGGAGGCTTCACTCCCTTGCATTCCCACCCCCTGTTCCTGCTAACTATATATAGTAACTCTGAGGTTGTCATTGCTCAGTGTAGGGAGAATACTCTGATGGAGTGTAAGCTCAGACTTAGTATACCTTCTCCTGTGTTCCCTCAGTCTTACTGTTTCGAGGATCACAGTTAGTCCTGAGAATTATAAAACTGACACCTTTGGAAAATACTATACTGCCCCTTAATAACTTTGTATTTCAGAAAAGATTCTCAAATAAAATATTATTTTGTACATATGGCTTTGTGAACATTTAAGCCAGTGATAGTGAACCTTTTGGGTTTGGCGTATTAGGAGCTCCTGGCTCAAAATAATTCAGTGTACTTTTCATTAGCAACAAATGCAAAAGCAGTGTCTTTGGTAACTCAGGTGTTGGTGATCGCTGACATGTCACCCAAAACGTTGTGGCGTGTGTCACCTTTGACACTCGTGTCATACGTTTGCCCACATGGTTTACTCTGTTTTATTTAACCTATTCATGGGGCCTAATACATGACAAAGTGGAGACACTGAGCTACTGATGATTGTGTTTTGTTATTGAGAAAATGTTTGATATGTTCCTGAATTCTCATCTTGATTCTTCTGTGTTATCTAAACACATTTTGGAACAATGACATATAAAAACATGAACTCAAGAAGTAGCATATAGATAAAGCCCTACTGTAAGCAACTGCAAATCTAAGTATATGGCATATTTGTAAGCTAGCAGCACTTAGGGCTGATGAATTCCTAACTGAATTATTATCCAAGCTGAAGGCACTGGTAGACGACCATTTTATAGGTGTTCTCACATCTTTCTACTCAAGATGCAACATGTGCACTGTCCTTGAGAATTATTCTTATAAAAAGATAAGGTTCTCCAGTGGAAGTAATCCACTGATGCTTGGTTTATGGACTATAGCTCTACATCTGTTTGTTAACCACCCTGACCACATAGTTGCACATTTTGGAAGTATATGTCCACAAATAATATACACCAACTGGGTAACGCATCTGTGATTACGAAACTACATACATATTGTGCATGTCATGTTTACATACTATGTTCATGC
The DNA here is from genome assembly GCF_019279795.1 of Protopterus annectens. Lineage (NCBI taxonomy): Eukaryota > Metazoa > Chordata > Ceratodontiformes > Protopteridae > Protopterus > Protopterus annectens. Next base: position 46,585,369 of record NC_056726.1, on the reverse strand, counting down.
TATATCATATCTTCCTATTAAATTTTCTTTTATTTTACACCATTATATTTGTTTGACAGGAGAAAGAGACAATAAGATTATCTAGTTTGACTTTTAAGTACATTTAATATTCTGCCTGTCTGCCATCTTTCCCTTTCTCTTCATCCTTTCTCCACCTATCCCATGACATCTTTAATAACTCCGTGGACTCCCTCTCCACTAGCCATTCTGGTAGTGTGTTCCATGAGTCTAGAACATTGTCTCTGAATAAGTTATTTTACAAATTGCACTCCTGTTCCCCATGTCTGAAATTATACTCCTGTTCTTGATAGATGATATTATATTCTTGTCCCCATGACTAATGTTATACTCCTGTCCTCTGTAGATGATATTACACTCCCGTTCCAGTGTCTGATATTATACTCCTGTTCTCCATAGATGGTATTATACATCTGTCCCCCATGGCTAATGTTATACTCCTGTCTCACATAGATGGTATTATACTCCTGTCCTCCATGGCTGATATTATACTCCTGTCCTCTGTGTTTGATATTATACTCCAGTCCCCCAAGTCTGATATTATACTCCTGTTCTCCATAGACGGTATTATACTTCTGTCCCACATGGCTAATATTATACTCTTGTCCCCCATGGCTAATATTATACTCCTGTCCCCCATGCCTGATATCATACTCCTGTCCTCCATGGCTCATATTATACTCCTGTATCCCATGGCTGATATTATACTCCTGACCTTCATGGCTGATATTATACTCTGTTCCCCATGGCTGATACTTTACTCCTGTTTTCCATAGATGATATTATACTTCTGTCCCCCATGGCTAATATTATACTCTTGTCACCCATAGATGATATTATACTCCTGTCCTCCATGGCTGACATAATCCTGTCCTCCATGGCTGATATTTTACATTAGGTTTGTTGTGGCCCAAATGCAAGACTTTGCATTTGGCTGAAGTGAAATTCACCTGTCATCTCTCTTCCTAAATGGTCAGCCTTTTCAAGTTCATTCTTAGATCATGCTTCACCTACTTTTGTAGAGTCACTGAATAGATTGATCCTGATGCCTTTTCTATTAGGCATTTCCAAAATTAACATTGAAGTGGACTGTGTCACTCATCTGGTCAGGATAAAACAGACAGTTGTGGGTGCAGTGTAAGCAGCTTTATTATATACAAACACATAAGGATTGAGGCTTAGTAACTTAAACTTAAATAAAATTATAAACAGATAGACTACTGCACTCATACATGTTAACACTCTGGCTGTTATCTCAAAATGGCACTGTTGCCTGCACGTGTTCTCTATTTATATGCACGTGCCCTCACTTTGAAGTGCTTGTTAAAGACACAGCACGCACTGTTCTACAGACTGGACAAAGAATTGACCCCTTTAACACCCTATTAACCACATACCTTATTCCCGATATTGCACTTTTCGTCACAACCATCTGTGTTCTGCCCTCCATCCATGCAGTAGTCCAGTTTCTCTTTCTCTATCCTGCCGCAAGCTCTTGCAACTTTCCTAAGCTCCCTATTCAGAACTGATTCAACAACCATTGTAAAGTTGAGAGAGACCATGTCTACTGGTACTCCCTTGTCAAGTTCTCTTGTAACCCAGTCCTCACTATGTGATGAGATTCAACTAACAGTTTCTTGTTTCAGGAAATCTATGTATGCTGTTGTCCAAAAGGAAAGCAATACATTTTTCTACAAGGATTTTCCCAGTGACTTTTCCTGTTACTGCTATTGATAAAAACACTTGTATTTCTTCCAACTGTTCATCTCTCCACCTTGTACAAGGCCACCACTCTTGTCAAGTTTTAGTCTACTTGTGTTTCTCTACTTGCCAGTGATCTGTTAAAAGACCTTTATCAAGAGACCCACCAACATAGTTGGTGTCTCTGTTCTTTATCTTAAATTGGGATTGCCCATTTCTTCTCTACTTCTCCCAGTTTAACATGCTGTTCGTTCACTGGTCTCCCTTTTCATGCTTCTCACCGTGACAGCATAGCATCCTTCCCTTTCTTTGCTGCCTGAAAAGTGCAGCAATTCATTCATTCATTTGTTCTTTTATTAAAATAACTCTGTGATATTCATCTAATTTGTGCTCAGCAATGTCTGGCCTGTCTTTCCTGTCATGCTTCTTTCTGTTACAAACATAAAAATAAATCCTGTTTCCTTTCCATACTTCATTCTGGCATCTCCCTTTTTACTTTTATATTGGCTGCTCTCAATTCCATTTTCCCCTTTGCTTGTCACTTTGTACAACATTTCGTCCACCTCCTTAATTCCTCCATTTTTCATTTCACCTCTTGTATGCCCTGCACTTTGACCTGATCACTATTATCACTACCACAGACAGCCTTATTTTCTTTTTCTTCATTTTCCCTTTTGCCGTTCACCAAGCCCTTAGCCATAGCCCCAGTGCTCCCTCTTTCTCTCTCTGGAACATTCATCAAGCCCTTAGCCATAGCCCCAGTGCTCCCTCTTTCTCTCTCTGGAACATTCATCAAGCCCTTAGCAATAGCCCCAGTGCTCCCTCTTTCTCTCTCCGGTCTGTTCATCAAGCCCTTAGCCATAGCCCCAGTGCTGCCTCTTTCTCTCTCCAGCCATTCATCAAGCCCTTAGCCATAGCCCCAGTGCTCCCTCTTTCTCTCTCTCTGGAACATTCATCAAGCCCTTAGCCATAGCTCCAGTGCTCCCTCTTTCTCTCTCCAGCTGTTCATCAAGCCCTTAGCCATAGCCCCAGTGCTCCCTCTTTCTCTCTCTGGTCCGTTCATCAAGCCCTTAGCCATAGCCCTTGTGCTCCCTCTTTCTCTCTCCAGCCATTCATCAAGCCTTTAGCCATAGCCCCAGTGCTCCCTCTTTCTCTCTCTGGTCCGTTCATCAAGCCCTTAGCCATAGCTCCAGTGCTCCCTCTTTCTCTCTCCAGCCGTTCATCAAGCCTTTAGCTATAGCCCCAGTGCTCCCTCTTTCTCTCTCTGGTCCGTTCATCAAGCCCTTAGCCATAGCCCCTGTGCTCCCTCTTTCTCTCTCCAGCCATTCATCAAGCCCTTAGCCATAGCCCCAGTGCTCCCTCTTTCTCTCTCCGGTCCATTCATCAAGCCCTTAGCCATAGCCCCAGTGCTCCCTCTTTCTCTCTCCGGTCCATTCATCAAGCCCTTAGCCATAGCGCCAGTGCTCCCTCCTTCTCTCTCCGGTCCGTTCATCAAGCCCTTAGCCATAGCTCCAGTGCTGCCTCTTTCTCTCTCCGGTCCGTTCATCAAGCCCTTAGCCATAGCCCCAGTGCTCCCTCTTTCTCTCTCCGGTCCATTCATCAAGCCCTTAGCCATAGCCCCAGTGCTCCCTCTTTCTCTCTCCAGCCATTCATCAAGCCCTTAGCAATAGCCCCAGTGCTCCCTCTTTCTCTCTCCAGTCTGTTACCATAGCTTATTTATTATTTCAACTTTCTTTATAAACGTAACTCATCTTCTTGTTCCACTTTGCTCTGTTACAACACAGCAGCTGATGACACATTTTCAGGATAGGGATATACAAGTTATAAGACTCAGTTGTTGTAAAAAGTTATAATAAAATGTCACAAGTGTTGTGTCAAGCTATTACTATCTAGTAAACTCAGAATGCAGGGTTCTATTTATTTATTTGCAGTTTGTTTACCAGGATAGTCCATTGGGCCTCAAGGAACCCATTTTCAATGGAGTCCTGAGGAGAAAAGCTCCATTACATTACAAGTATAAAAAGTTTCAGAATTAGAAGATTACAGGATGATAGCTTCTATAAATTTTACAAAACATTAGAAAGAGAATTCACGGTAATAACAGTTACAGTAAATTAGCCTGTGATAGCCTGTGATACTTTCAATTATAGTCAAATTAAGGTGGCAAAAATAAGAATGCAAATTCCTTCTGGAGAATATGGCTGAAGGAGTTCGTTAGAAGATATGTGTGGGTATTAAGATGTTATGTAGGAAGAGAGCTATTAGTGGATATGTTAGGTACTGAGGTAATTATAGTAAGATGTTATGTAGGATGAGAGCCAGATCATTCCCATTGTGAGATTAGGTATGAGTGAAGTAGAGTTTTAAGGAGAGAGAGACTGTTAGTGGTTTGGATAAGAGGTGGGAGACAATTCCAGTGAAGTGCTAAGCAGAAGGATAGAAGATGTTTGCCTGGAGGGTGGGCAGGTTTATGTAGCTCAATTAAGGTTTGGAAGTTAGATCAAAGGCATCTGTTTGGACAATGCATTTTGAAGGTATAAGCAAGGGAGGGTCAAAGACAGGGACAAAAAATACTTTTGTGTGCCTGGATAAGTTGGATATAAGTAAGATAATTGGGGAGTTCAAGCCAGTTCATTTGGTGCAGGGAGATGCAGTGATGGGTATTCGATCAGTGGCCTGCTGCAAATTTTGAGATTTTATAGTAACAGGAGGAGAGCTTAGATTTGAGGGAGGATTGCAGATTAGTAAGGATAGAAGCACCATACAGGAGGGAAGGGATGAGGTATGTATTGGCAAGAATGAGTCTGGTGGAGGGAGAGATGAAACAGTTGTGGTGATAAAGCATACTGAGTTTCTGGTGTTTTTTTAATATTTACTTGAATATGGTTATCAAACTTTAGTTGGTCATCGATTATGATTCCTAGCAATTTGGCAGTGGTGACTGTTTCAAGAAGAGTGTTATTTTGGCTGGTGATAGACAAAGAGTTTTTGTTTAGGGTAATGCTTTTAGAGGGTGAGAATATCATTAGTTTGGTCTTGGATGTGTTTAGTGCTAGATTGTTATAGATCATCCATTTTTCTGTAGAGGAGAAGGCATCTTGGGTTAGTTTTGCTAGGGAAGAGGTGGAAGTTGCAGAACAGATAATTGTCGGATCATCAGCATATGGATGAGGTTAGTATTAGGGATGGCATGGTGAAAGCCATTAATGAAGATACTGAATAGTAGGGGACCTAGAACAGAGCCTTGGGGCACACCTTTGGGAGTGTTCAGGAATGGTGAAGTAGCTAATTTCCACTTAACTGCTTGTTGCCTATTTGATTGGTAGCTGGTGAACCAGGTAATAGAGCAGTGGGAAATATTCAGCTTAGAGAGCTTAGTAAGGAGAAGTTTATGGGAGATAGTGTAGAAGGCTTTAGAGAGGTCCAGGAGGAGGGTGGATACAATATGACCAGTGTCATGGGCTTTGTTTATGGTTTCTAGGAAAGAGAGGAGAGCGGTGGTGGTGCTATGGCCTGGTCGGAATCCATGCTGGGTGGGAGTAAGAAGGTTATTATTTATTGGATAGGATAAGAGTTGTAGGTGGATGCACTTTTCAAGAAGTTTTGAAATAGGGGATAGGATAGTGATGGGACGGAAGTTTGAGATTTCATTATTAGGTTCATAGGTTCATAGGTAGGTGCTAGGATATCTGCCCGAGGGCATTTATAAGCCTAGCCAGAGTGTGTCACATTTCGCCACCCCATTGATTAATTAACTGAGCCTCTGTCAAGAAGAGCCAATGAAGTAATCCTAGGGTTGTATTTTCTGTTACCCATCTACTCGTCAAGGTTTCTCTTGAAGAGTGTTAGTGAGGGGCTCTGCCTAATGTAGTTAGGAATTTTGTTCCAAAGTATGAGGAGTCTCTGTGACAGGAATCTATCCCTCCAGCATGTTCTATTTATTGTTGTGGTGAGGTTTAGCTCACTAGAGCGAGTGGCTCGCAGTGACTTGGATTTCTTTAGGTGGAGCATGTCCATAAATTCTGAGTTGAACATGGCTTTGTTACCACCTTTATGTTGTGAAATGATATAGGCCTTTTTCCAGAGCTGGGGGGACCTGACTTTCTGAAATAGATTGATTTATCAAGATGCAGATAGGGGAAGGCAATGGCTTCTGCAGCTATCTTGAGGAAGTAGGATGGTATTTCATCAGGAACATTAAAGCAAGGTTTCAATTTTAGAAGAAGTTTTTTTTTTATGATAGAGGTGGGAATGGGGTTCAGGGAGAAGGGTGCAGGCTGGGAGCTAGAGACACTGGAGGAGGAGGTGATGTGATGAGGTTGTTGTGGGGGAACATGGGTATCAGTGAAGGATGATGTTAGTTTGGAAATAGATTCAATAAAGAATGTGTTGAATTGAGTAGCTAGATCTGAGTCTGAGGCATTTGGGTCAGGACAAGGGTTTTCGTTTTTGCCTGGGTTAAGAAGAGAGGAGATTCCATCCCAGAATTTTTGGGGGTTATCGTTGTGGTGGGCTTGAAGAGTGGAAAAATAGGCTTTGCGGTCTGAGTTTATAAGTTGTTTTACTTTGTTGCAAAGTGTTTTGTATTCATTAAAGGAAGTAGTAGTTTTTTTTTTTTATGGTAATGTTTCCAAGCTTTTTCATGGAGACGCATGGTGGATAGGGTAATCTTAGTTAGCCAAGGGATGGAGTTACTTTTAGTGCATTTTGTTTACCAGGGAGTGAAGGAGTCTAGCAGGTTTAAGAAGATTTCATTAAAGTGGGTGACAGCATTTTCCAGGGGTAAAGTTTTGAGTGGGTTACAGTTAATATTCTTTAGTGCATTGGAGAATACATTGGGGTTAAAGTTTTTTAGGTACCAAGAAGAGGTGTATGTGTGAGAATGTTGTAAGAGGGTGGGAAGGCGATGGGCAAAAGTGGGAAGGTGATCACTTAGAGGGTCTGAAAGGGTACTACTATTGGAGAAGTAATGAGGATGGGAAACTAGGATCCAGTCTAGGGTACTGGTGCAAGAGAAGTCTTTTGGAAGGTCTGGTTATGGAGGTAATCAGTTGAGTGAAGTTAAAAAGATTTATATTTAGAGAGTTGGTAGGAGATTGTATTGTGTCTCAGTTGATATTAACACCCCCCCAGGATTATAGTTTAATTAGTGATATTGGTTGAGAGCCAGGAGAGAATGTCCTCTAGGACTGATACATTATCTCCGAGAGGGATACAGAGGGTGGCTATACAGATGAATTTGTGTTTTTTTACTTGAAGGAGGGATAGAAGTAATTCAGCATTATCAACTTTGGGGATAGGTTTGGAGTAAGGGATCACTGAGAGGGATGAGGAGTAGAGAAGAGCTACACCACCTCCTTTCTTATGTGCTCTGTCATTTCTGATAATACAATAGTTGGGTGGAGTTAATTCAGAGTTTTTTGTGTGTGGTTTAAGCCAAGTTTCAGAGATGGAAAAAATGTCTTATTTGTTATGGAGAAGTCAGGCATGGAGGTTAGGGATTTTATTGCATATGCTTTGAGTGTTCAATGCTGTGAAGTAGGGGGATCTACTAGCTGAGTGGGGAGGAGGGGATGGGGAGAAAGAGATATGTGAAGGAGAGGGGCCTGGGTTTGGGTGTAGGTCCCCAGATGTAAGGATAGAGGTAACATGGAGAATGTGGGCAAAGAGATAATTAGGTTGTTTAGAGTATGGTTTCAGGGTTGTATAGGTAGATGAGAAAGGGCACTTGTAGTCTGGAGCAGTGGTTTTGTGGTAGGGTAAGAGTTTATAAGTGAAGAGCATAATGTTATTGAGAGAATAGAGGTCATGGGAGATGGAGATAGGAAAGTATGTGTGCTGAGAAGAGTATGATATAGTTGAGTGAAAAGAGGGAGCATGATTGGTATATAGAGGTATGGTAAGATAGTAAAAGCAGAATAAGGGGATAAGAATGAGTATTAGAGTTAGGGCCCAGACTGGTTTGCCAGGCATGGTGTATAAATGTGGAGCAAGCTGGGGTCAGTTTAAACTGGGAAGGTGCTGTAAAAGGATAAGGTGTGGTTGTAATTGAGTGTGATGGGGGTGGAGTAGATGTAAGGTTTGGATTGGAAGGAGTAATAAAGTAATTTTCAAGGGAAAGGTAGGTTAGTTGGTTAATGCAGGAAGGGGGTGTGGCTTAGTAAGTATAAGAGTAGAGGTGCTGGGGTTGGGTGGGATATGGGAGCAGGATAGGGTAGCGGAGTGAGCCCGAAGGGCGAACGGAGCGGGTAGAGCCAAGGAGAGGATGTTGCCTACCAAAGACAATCAGTGGACTAGGGAGTAGGCAGTGAGCATGCAAGCCAGGTAAGAGTATACTGGGAGACAGCTATGGGCTTATTTAGAGCTAAGAGCCAGATATGGAGAGAAATCACAGAAAGGCTTAGTTTAGAACACTGGTAGTGCTATGTGGAGGAAAGGACTAAAAACCGGCAAGGTAATACTGCCACCTAGTGTCAAAGACAGTAGTTGCAGTAAATGGAGCAAGAGGAGAAAAAGTGGGGGTTACATGGGAAAGAAGATAGCAACAGGCTGCTAGGGACACGCAAGGGGCAATACACAAGGGTATTAAGTAAAAACAGTATAGATACAATGATAGATACTTCACATACACTTGTTGGACTTGGGAAACAGCATGCTAAGCTGAGTAGGTATTGCTTTGTTGTGTTCCAGCAGTCTTTATGGCAGAAATGGTGAATCTGGGTGGTTTAGAGGATAAACACCTTGGGCTGAGGGATGCAAGGCTTGGTAAGCTGTATGGGAGAAAAACATAGGTCGAGTTTAGTGATTGTGCTAGAGAGATTAGATATAAGAGAAACAGTAGCTATTAAGTTAGGAGAGGGTAGAGGGAAAGGCCTGAAATAAGAGGCTCAGTATGAGAATGTGCGTAGGAGAAAGAGAGGGTCCAGTAATTAAGAAAGGAGAGGCAGAAGTGGATTATTTAGCAAGTAGTAAAAGGAGAAGACCAACTAACGTGGATAGATGAACCACAATTGAGGCAGCAGTAGATTCAGCAGAGGTGCATGCTACAATGAGACACCTGAGCTTTACAGGAAGAAAATAAGTAAAACAATGGCAGAGTACATGCTACAATGGCAGAGTACATGCTACAGTGAGAAACCCAAGTTGTACAGAAAGAAAAACAAAATAACTAAAACAATGGCAGCAGAGAGGTTAATGCTAACAGACACAGAAACAGTTCCAGCACATAAGAAGCACTTTAGAGAGCATGTACCACAGTTAAAATGGCAACAAATACAGTTTTTACTACTACAAACAATTTAGGACAATTAACTTAACAGCACATAGGAAGTACGTTAGAGAGCATGTAACACAGCAAAAACAGCACCAAATACAGTTTTTTAAATGGATACAGCAGTGAGACACCCAGGTTTGCAGAACATATTAACTCGCAAGTAGCCCTAGAGCACACGGATTGAATTGCGCATGTCCCATTGACCACACATGTTTCCACTACAAACACTTTAGGGACAATTGACTCAAAAGCAATACTAATGTATAGCAGTTGTATAGTGTGATATGGGCTCACGCTTTCTTTTCAAAAACAACAATAGCTGCAAACAGAGGTGGCGCTCACAAACAACAAGCATGAGAGATCAGTTTTTAAACTGATGAATAGTGTGATATGGACTCACACTTTCATTGCAAATTTGCAGTAGCTAGCTAACAGACTCGGCACTCACACACCGCAGGCATGAGAGATCCATTTTTGTTTGATATAAGCTTTAGAATTGCAACAGGTATACAGCTCGTATAAGCTATCAGGTGTATGAACTAGGAGCACACAGACTAGCAGCATATGTGTTCCTTCATTTTTCTTTTTTTTTTTAACACAGTTGAGCAAGCATGGGTAGGCGCTTGCAAATTAAAAGTAAATGAGCTCCGTTTGAACACTTTCAGCAAGCATGGGTTAATGGACTAGGTGCTCACAAGTCAACAGTATATGAATTCAGGACTAACTAGGAGCACACAGAGTAGGAGCATATAAGTTCCTTCTTTTTTTTTTTTTTTTTTTTTAAAACAATTGAGCGAGCATGGGTAGGCGCTTACAAATTAAAAGTAAATAATCTCTGTTCGAACACTTTCAGCAAGCATGGGTTAACGGACTAGTCGCTCTCAAGTCAACAGTATATGAATTCAGTTATAACAAATTGACCAACAGCATATGAATTCAGTTGTAACAAATTAAGCTAGCGTAGGTAGCAGTAGTCCGATAGCTCAGGACAGGAACATACATTTACATTACATAAACAGATAAGAACTCTTACCAACGGACGATGCTAGCAGCCTACAGCAGGGCAGGACAGATAAGGCTGAGAAATACCTTATTCAGAAATGGCGCCTCAGGTAGTAGGATGTCTATACAGATTAGGGGGTGGGGAAAGGATCATGAGAGAGTAATGGGAGGATACAGAAGAGCATAGAGGAATAGCGGTAGGGGGGAGGGACAGGGAAGCTGGAGCAGAGAATGAGTCTGATAGGTGTAAAGAGGGGTAGGACTACAAGTGGGAAAAGAGGGAAATGTAGGAGGGAAGTGGGGGAGGGGACTATGACCTAGGTGGGAAAATGGAGATAGAGCCAAGGAGAGGATGTTGCCTACCAAAGACAATCAGTGGAATAGGGAGTAGGCAGTGAGCATGCAAGCCAGGTTAGAGTATACTGGGAGGCAGCTATGGGCTTATTTAGAGCTAAGAGCCAGGTATGGAGAGAAATCACAGAAAGGCTTTGTTTAGAACACTGGTAGTGCTATGTGGAGGAAAGGACGGTAATGCTGCCACCTAGTGTCAAAGATAGTAGTTGTAGTAAAGGAAGCAAGAGGAGAAAAAGTGGGGGTTACAGGGGGAAAGAAGACCACAGCAGGCTGCTAGGGACGTGCAAGGGGCACTACACAAGGGTATTAAGCAAAAACAGTACAGATACAATGATAGATACTTCACATACACTTGTTGGACTTGGGAAGCAGCACACTAATCTGAGTAGGTATTGCTTTGCTGCGTTCCAGCAGTGTTTATCTCAGAGATGGTGAATCTGGGTGGTTTAGAGGATAAACACCTTGGGGTGAGGGATGCAAGGCTTGTTGGACTTGGGAAGCAGCACACTAAGCTGAGTAGGTATAGCTTTGTTGCATTCCGGCAGTCTTTATGGCAGAGATGGTGAATCTGGGTGGTTTAGAGGATAAACACCTTGGGATGAGGGATGCAAGGCTTGGTAAGCAAAGGGTGATGCTAGCAGACTACAGCAGGGCAGGACAGATAAGGCTGAGGAATCTATGCAGCAAAGAAGTTAAGACCATTCCTGGGAGGATTCTGTTCCTTGTAATTCTTGCACCTGTTTCTTCATCCACTCCTGCTCCCCTCTTTGTACAGCATTTCACATTTAAAGTAGATCATCAGTGTTATAAAGTGCCATTTGGAAAGTGCATAAACTTCGCCAAATTTTGCAGTGATATTGGTTATACATTTTCATTCTTTAGTCACATCACAGCATTTGTCTTTCAATGTTCTAGAAAGAAACCTATACACTAGCTTGGTAGTAAGGTTCTATCTAAGGATGTGTTTATCTGTGAACTCGTGCATTGTACATCATTAACATTTTATTAATACAAACATAACTTATAGCAAGTTTTCTGAGCATTTATGTATTATTAAGTTTGTATATTTTTTCTAGGATATGTATATTTTGTTTTGTACATTGCATGATTGTCTATGCTATATGTGCTACTGTGTATTTACTCCGTATGTACTACTCTGCATTTTTGCACCTGGGCTATGCCTGAAAATGATTAGCTTTGATTAATGTATTACCCCAGTTAACAAACCTAAATAAATAAATAAACAAATGCACACACACTTACATGCCATTCCATACCATACCATATCATACAACAGGAATGACACCTTGTGGTTCATGTCTTTTCAATAATAATACTTTTGAGTTGTACTTTCTGTGTGCATTCATTCATTCATTTTCTGAGAACTGTCCATTTATATTCATTAATTCTTTAACTTTCTGCTCTTCCCTATATCTAAATAAATATTGCAGGGAGCCATAACCTATGCTGCTACTCTGCAGGTATAAGGCAAGGAACCACTACTGTATGGGATGTCAGTCCATTGCCAGATGTGCACAGGTATTCACACATTGTACACATACAGATGGAGGGAGGAAACTGAAACAATAAGGATTAAACAAAAGTTTTACAGTTAAATAATCCTGAGATGTGCTTTCAAATTCCTTAATATAGTCTTAGTTTGGGTATCATTACACTGCAAAGTGAATGAAGTTCAACGCATTGCCATGACATAATTACATCTTCTTGGGAACTGAGCTGCCCAATAACTGAGATGATTTGGCAATTGTTCCTACCACTTTCTGAGCATTATTTGTTTTTCCACAGGTCAGTATGAGTGCAATATATCTGACAGCTAGTAATGGAGCATACATAATGCTGCAGGCACAAAATAACCTCTTTGCATAACAAATTGGCTAGCCTGTATACTTATATCATTTACATTCTTGGAAGGAAGCCAAGATGTCAGCTTGCATTCTGCAGCCATTTCATGCTGACAGTTGTATGCTGTAGTTTTCAGACCCAATGGCTTGGCTCTTATATTATATTAGAGTACAGCTAGAGGTCTCTTACTTGTAACAATGTTTGCCACATCCTAAATTTAGTGTGATGTGTGTACTCAAAATGCAACAATTTCTTATGATTTTCTGCATCAGTAATGGGACATCTTTACTAGAATAGTTGCCTGGGCAACATTATTTGTCACAGTTTAATTTGTATACAGACTGAATTTTAACAATTCTGTGAAATTTAAAAAAATAGTTTTTGTTGCTACTACACATAAATCTATAGATTGAATTTGTCAGTAATACACTCCACTTCTTTTTATTAATCCTTTCTAACAAAAATTGTTAACTAAAGAAAAAAAGGGAAAGGTATTATGAATGAACTAGGATTACTGGCTTCACCAACAGCTTGCCAGAGTTGGTCTAAATATGTTGATTTATAATATATTTTCTTCTTAGTTAGTCCTGACTTCCTAGCTAGTCTAATTTGATTATACGTCCCTTGGATTGCTAGAATAGATGGGCCTTTACTTTCCAAGAGCACATAGCTTGAGCATCTGTTCAGAGCGAGGCAATCATGCAATGCCCCATTTCTGCAAGTTAAGTAATTTGTCTTTGTTCTTTCCAGTTCAGAGAGATGCTACATGAGAAAAATACTCAAACTTCCGATTCTACTGGGATTGTAAGGGTTTTACTATCTTCTTCTTCTTCTTTCGGCTTTTTCCCGGTTAGGGGTTGCCACAGCGGATCACCTGTCCGCTCATGATTAGCAGTGGAGTTTTACAGTGCTGAGGTGCCAGCCCAGCGCCCAACCTTCCACAGAAGGCACATACATGCACGCACTCACACCTAGGGCCAATTTGGAGTGTCCAATCCACCTACAGCATGTCTTTGGGTTGTGGGAGAAAACCGGAGCACCCGGAGGAAACCTACGCGACCACAGGGAGGACATGCAGACTCTGCACAGAAGGCACCCCAGCTGAGAATTAAACTGGAGAACCTCTTGCTGTGAGGTGGCAAAGCTAACCACTGCACCACCGTGGCTGCCCTGTAAGGGTTCTACTATGTATAACTAAAATGGTTAGAGCTTCAACTGGATGAAACAAATCAGTGGAAACTTCAACCAGATGACCCAAGAAAATGCTTTTGCAGGGGTAAATACTTTTGCAGGGAGACAGGTGCCCTACCCCCTTACTTATAAATACTAACTCTGTAGTTGCACAGCTGTGTAGATAAATGAAAAGTTCAGAATAACAGAACTCATGCTGATTATAATTCTTTGTGAAAAACATTAGTTTGCATGTTGAATGCTACATACATACATACATATATATATATATATATATATATATATATATATATATATATATACATACACACAAATCTTTCAAGCACGGGCATTAAAACCCTTCTAGCTTGCCAATATGCCAAAACACTTATTCCCATAATAAATGTCCAGGCTGTTCTTAAAAATAGGAAAAGCACATTTGATGAGCTGCAAGTCTTTCCAAGTCCTGTTCTGTTAATCATCAAACTAAATAAATATCACCAGACCTGAAAATTAAAGTTCAGTTCGAAAAAATATATATAGAATCTACAACACCTTTACATACACTTTATTTTAAGGTTAGGCACTTTCGTCAGTATTATATCAGACTTTTTCAGAACAAAATTAAATACACAAATCCACACTTTAAATACATTCTATTATACATCACATGACCAAACTGACTTAAATTGAACCTTAAAAGACATTTTCTCAATCAGCAAAATATGTATGTTAAAAGCTTTTCATTGAAACTTAAAACATAAAAATATAAAGGAGTTCTTTAGTATTATATCAAATCATAAAGATTAAAATAATTAAACTATTTTGTTGAATGAAATAATGAACAAGTGACTGCTATTTAACTACTTCTTCCAAGAGTTATTACATAGGGTGTCAAACTGCATTTTGTTGCCAAACTTTTATAAGGCCAATTCAGCCTTAAATTTTAAAACACTGCTGATGGACACAGTATCATTAAGCCCTTGGGGGCACAACAGCATTACATTTCATTTTCCATTTTAACACTTTATACCCTACATGTAAGTAAAATGGCCCACCTATCAATCCTAGGTCAACCTTGTCAATGGGTGTATATTTGAAATTATACATGGGGAACCTTTTAGGTTCATAGGTTCATACTAAGCTATCTGCCCTGGGACAATTATAAGCCTAGCCCGATTCTGTATGGCTTACGCCACCCCTTGATTTGAGTATACTGTGCCCTTTTTAAGGTTTAGTTTACTGTGCCTCTGTCTAATAGTGACACGGGAGTAATCCCTGGGACAAACCTATGATCCCCCATCCACTTATCGAGATTCTTCTTGAAGAGATTCAGTGAGGTGCTCTGCCTCACATGAACTGGAATTCTATTCCAGAGCGAAGGGAGCCTCTGGGTTATGAACCTGTCCCTCCAGCAAGTTCTATTTATTTCTGTGCTGAGGTTCAAGTCCCTCGAGCATGTGGCTCTAAGGGATTTAGATTTACTGAGGTGGAGCATGTCCATTAATTCTGGATTTGACATAGCTTTGTATGTCAGGCATAGATCGCCTCGAAGTAGGCGGTATGCAACTGAGTAGAGCTGGAGTTTTGTTAACCGAGCAGCATATGGCATCTGTTTGAGACCCTTGATCCTCTTGGTGAGATACTTTTGGGGTCTTTCTAATTGCTGCAGGTGTCGGGTAAGGTACATCCCAAAAGGGGCATTGTATTCTATGATGGGCCTGATGAGGGATGAATAAAGGGGCACGATTACCTCTCTTGATCTAGATGTGAAACCCTTCGTGATGAGGTGGGCTATGTAGAAGGTCTTTCTAACCACTTTGGCAATGTGGTTTTCAAAGGAGAGATTGCTATCAACTTGGGTCCCTAGGTCCCTAATAACTTTCTCTGTACTTAATGGGTTTCCGCCTATGTGGTAATTTGTGGGCACATTGTTTTTGCCAAAGGGTATGACTATATTTTTTGGCATTTAGCTTTAAACCATGGCGCTGACACCAGTTATCTGTCTCTGTGAGACCTTTTGAAGGATGTTTGTGTCAGCTGGAGAGTTGATTATGGCACCCAGTTTGCAGTCGCTCGGGAACTTGGTGAGCCATAGTCCTCCCACGTTTGCCTGTACCTCAGAAAAGTATATACCGAACAAGAGTGGTCCCAGGACAGAACCCTGTGGGATGCCACTTGTGACCGGTTTCGAGTCTGACATGGCTCCAGCAACTCTCACTCTGTGGGTTCTGTCTTTGAGCCAGTTTGCGACCCATCTTGTGACATAGGGGTTTATATTTAAGCTGGATAGCTTATCTATGATGCCCGAGTGGGGTATTGTGTCAAATGCCTTTGCAAGGTCCAGATAGGCTGTGTGGACTACCTTCCCTTCATCTATGGCTTTGGTGACTGTTCAAAGACGTCAATCAGGTTCAAAAGGCAGGATATGCCCTTGACAAAGCCGAACTGGGTAGGATCTAGTGTCTGTAGGTCCCCAATGTCTTTGTTTATGAGCTCCATGATGATCCTCTCCATAGCCTTGCAGACTAAGCTAGTCAGGCTTATGGGGAGATAGTTTCCAGGGTCCGTAGAGGCTCCACCTTTGTGGAGTGGGACCACTGTTGCTGTACGCCATTCTGTGGGCACATATCCTGTAGTGAGGCTGAGATTGTATAGCTGTTTTATTAGAGGGATTAGTTCCTCTTGGAGTTCATGTAGGATGCAACCTGGGACGCCATTTGGTCCCATGGAAGCAGTGTTTTTTGCTTTGGAGAGGGCAGCCTTCACCTGAGCATCTGAGATGTTTGGGAGACAGCCCTCTGCTGGGATAGATACTTGCTCTATTGGGGGGGGGAGGGGGGGAGTTTGCACTGAACCTGTCTGCCATGATATTGGTGATGTCTGTGGGTTCAGTGTATTTTTTGTCATTTAGAATCAACTCAGAACAAGTCTGGGAGTTGCATCCCAGGTTTCTAATATAACTGAAAAAAGCCTTATGATTGTCTTTGGTGTCCTGTGCAATTTTTCTCTCGAAGCTGGCCTTGGAGGATTTTATGAGGGATCGTAATTTTTTGCTAGTACTGATCAGAGATGCCTTCCCTATTAGGGATTTTGCTCTGTCATGTAGTAGCTTCCTCCTTCTGTTGTATAGTTTATTTATGGCAGGGGTCCTCCAGACTGGACGCCTGCCTTTGGATGATTGAGTCTTGGTTTTGTTTGGGATAGCATGATCCATGCATTCCTGGAGATGTCCATAGAATGCATTTATATAGGATTCTCCAGTTTGGGCTGTAGTTTCCACTGGCCCTGGGGCCTTGAAGGATTCCACTTCGGTTTTGAGAAGTGAGAAGTTCACTTTTGAGAAGTTTTTCACTGTATTAATGTATTTTGCTAGGGCATTCCTGTCATCAACCTTTGAAATGCCATATTGATGTTGATATATCCTTTTCCTAAACTTTGTTTTTGTCTTGCCAATATAAAAAATATTCACAGCCTAGCATTAGGCAAGATAAACTATCCCTGCACTATGACAACTGAATCTGTGACCAAGTTTAATAGTGCCCCAGCTCTGAACTATCACATCTGTCTCTTCTAAGATGAATTTACATTGGCAACATTGTCCACATTTATTCATACATCCAATCTGGCACCGCACTGATGGTCTGTCTAAGATAGTTTTAAAACACAAAAACTTCTTGTATATAATGACAGGTTTTTGTCATTCCCTACTAATCTAATCTGGGTCAGCCTTAAAATGTTCCAATTGTGGTTAATAATATTCCTTACCCTGGAAGCGTAAGTTATATGGTATAATAAGTGCTCTCTGAAACTCATTACATTCAATCTGGGAAGGGGAGGAGCATTTACCACAGTTAATCTCACAGCACTACATAGTAAAGGGCAAAAGTACTCCTGTTGTCTCTTCCTTTTTACCTCATTAAAAATAAATGGGGCAGGATATCCTCTACTTTCTAACACTGCTCTTAGTATAGAGCGTTCATCATAAAACATGTTGTAGCTACTCACCATGTAGGACAACCTCAAACATTGCCCCTTGACCAATGATTTTTTTCATATAATGGGTGGCAACTATCAAAACGGAGTAAGGAGTCTGAGTAGGTAGGTTTTCTATATAAACTCGAATCAAACTTCCTCTGTATTCTGCTCTTACTTATAATAACATCCAAGTAATGGACTCTTTCTTCCTCCACTTCCATTGTGAATTTCAAAAAGCTGGCATTAGCATTCAAATACTGGAAGAACTGGTCATGCCTCTCTCTACCATCAGTCCAAAATATTATTATGCTATCCAAAAAAATGACCATATAATGAGCAACAGCTGGCAAATTCAGAATTAAGTACTACCTGGTTCATCCTCTGGGCTAGTACCATATTGCCAAGAACATGCGGACAAACTGGACCCATTGTTACCCATTTCTTGTTGAAGCAGCTGATTTTCCAATACTAAAAAGTTATTTTCTAAAACAGCCTCCATTACAGTTCTAATGGTAAAATCTTGTTGTGTTCAAAACCAGAGATGTCACATAAAAAAAATCATAAAATAATTCTAGACTGTCCAGTTGTGGAATAACTGAAAATATATCACAGACATCTATATTCACAAATAATAAATTGTCAGAATACATTTGATTAGATATCCTGGATAGAAATTCCCAGGAATCCTTATATAGATATTTATGTCTGGTTAAGATTCCTTTGGTATGTATATCTACATATTTGGTCAAGGTGAATGTTTTAGAAG
This sequence comes from Protopterus annectens, assembly GCF_019279795.1. Classification (NCBI taxonomy): domain Eukaryota; kingdom Metazoa; phylum Chordata; order Ceratodontiformes; family Protopteridae; genus Protopterus; species Protopterus annectens. The sequence goes on along the minus strand of NC_056726.1, from coordinate 46,567,244 downwards.
CTTTTGCATCAACAATTGGTCTCAAATTGGATCATGTATGTCCTTGTGTATCTCGGGGATGCCAAAAATCTAATAATCATCATGAACAAGCAATAAATGATCCCCAAGGAGTCTATTTATCTTTACTGCCACAGAGCATGCGCTGCACAACACCTGTAAGCAAAATTCAATAGTAATGTGATGCTTTATGATATAATGGAGTGATACAATAGGGAACTGGTTATAAATGTACTCAAATGCAGGAATTGTCTTCATCATCAGAAGTTCTCAGATTCCTCATTGCTTAAGAGGAAACTTCAGTTGAGCTACTTTCCATTAATCTAGAAAAAATCCTGCTTCATTTGACTCCATAAAGGTGGTAACTCTACTGAAATGTCTAACTTTTCACCTATCACTAACCTGCCCCCTCTCTCTAAAATACTGGAAAAATGCACTCACAAACAACTACTACATTACATACTTCAAGATAAGCCCCTTACTCTGACTCACTATGGCTTCAGGTCAGTTCATAGCACCATATCTGCTCTGCTAGCTTTTCTTGACACTGTCATCAAAATTAGAGACATGAGCTAACTAGTCTCTTCCTTTTATTTAGCCTTTTCCAAAGCCTTTGACACAGTCTCTGCATCCAAACTAGTCTTTAAACTGGCAGCACTGGTCTATTTCACACTGCTGTCAAGCGATTCTTCAGCTAGTTGTCTGTCATCAGTTACTGAAATGCTTCTCTGTATAATCCAATTTCCACCATTTTAGTACTGAGGTCCCACAAGGCACTAGCCTTGGTCCTTTAGTTTCAATATATTAATTAATCATCTCTATACATCCTCTCAGCAAGTCACCAGAGTGCCATAAAAATGCTTTAAAACTTGGGAAGCTCCACAGGTCCATACAATTTGTTACGGAGCACTTGGGAGTTTTACCAGTGCCTTCCTGCTCTCCTCCTTACTGTATGTCCCTCCTATCCTCATCAATATACATCCATCCATCACATCACAGCTTGAAGTATGTTACAACAAAGCAACATGGTTTCCAGCCAGCCTCCTCAATAATTCACATCACTGGATTGCTCTAAACTCATTAATCTGAATAGAACTGCCTCATATTCTACTTTCCAACCAACCTTGATCATCATATGATATACCAGCTCTCTTCAAGCCTAGCAATTACTTCCATACTTAGTCACTACCTTCCAAAACTATCTCCTCTGTTCCTCTGAAGAACAGCTCTTAATCTATAACACAAATAAATTAATTGGTCAGGATTTGAATTCCAACTCTGTGGCTAAAGCATGGAACTATATGCGTGGGGACATTAGACTAGTACCCACAGCTTATCATACAGTTTGAAGTCACTCTGCTAATGTGTTTTGACTAAATACTTTCCACATGCACATGTACAGTCACCTTTTATCTCAGACCTTGAGCCTACTTTCATACCTCAATGCACCACATCATTTCCTTGATTATATTAGATACAATTTACCATTTTATTGGAGTGAAATAGTATTTCTTTGTCCATTTGATAATGCCCACTGGATGCGTTGGCTAGGCATGAATTCTAGGACAGGAATTATATGCAGTTAGTCCATGAAGGTACAGATGCCAAAATTCATAGTCTGCAAGTGAGACAATGAGTTGTCACTTCAAGCAAGAATCTTGACCTGGTCTGGCTCTGTGACAGGCATGAATCTATGATTGTGTCCCAGACAACTACATATTCTTTAGTGATTTAAGTGCCGGAGTAACCAAGCAGGGGAGGATGGGAGTGAGTTGCTAAGGTCATCTCAGCCATTTTCAGAAGAGGGAGGAGGACTGGCTGGCTGAATGCCAGCATCTACTGTAGAAGAGTCACATGGCATGCACCTTTTGGGGCTGAAATGTGAACTAGGTTTTGCGAAGACACATTCATGTGGTACTCTCTATGACGAGTTTATGTGGAAATGTGTGTCAGAAAAAAACTGTTCCTGATTACAGATATGTGGTGTCTTTACTATGTTAGAATTTTTAGTCAAAAATGGAATTTCAGAGTCCTTATAGACAGTATAGCTTGAGTTCTGACAATCAGCTAGTGAGCCAGTAACTTGTATGTACCTCAGTAGTAGGGGGTTGGACCTTTGCAGCAAAATCTCTGATGACTGCCTGGATGATTTCCTCCCTGAATGGATCTTATACCATGGAAGGAAGAAATGGGCCAGCTGGTAACAGAAAGGCTTATGTTTGGCAGGCGATGAGGAGAAAAAAATAAAGGATTCTTGACCCTCTTAAATATTGGACTCATTTATTTGAATGACAGGCAAATGTAGAGACAGGGAACAATTCAGAAATAGAAAGTGACTCATTTTTTAATTTATCATAGGTTCATAGGTAGGTACTAGGCTATCGGTCCAAGGGCCAACAAGGTTCCCTGACTTACAACACCCAAGAAAGTTATTTTCCTGTGCCACTGTCGAGCAGTGGCACAGAAGTGATCCCCAGGGTGTATTTCCTATTTCCCATCCACTCATCAAATTTTTCTTGAAGAGTGCTAATGAAGAACTTTGCTTGACATAGATGGGTAGCTTGTTCCAGAGTATGGGAAATCTCTGGGACAGCAACATTGCAACACAGTTGATGTCAGCACACCTGCACATGCAGTTTGTTTTCCTCTGGAGTGTCCTTATCCATACAATGTTTGGGTTTCACCAATACATTATGTCTCCAGTATGTCATCTCAATGACATAGATGGAAGGAACCATGAATATGCCCCAATGACCTGGGTACTTTTAGTGGCCCAGTCATTTGACGTGAGCAATTTGTAAGGATTACATTGAGCAATCAGTGCCAGCTTGCTCTTCTGGGGAGGTTGAGTATGATATCTGGATGGCACGGAGCATTAGTACAGTGAGCAGCATATGAACATAGGATATGTGCTTGGCTCTACCAAATACATGGTAAACAATAGCCTTCCACAGGGCATGAACATGACTGCTTGTCCATGCGGAAAATGGAGTGCATAGCAAATTCTTGCACAAGCACACATGCATGTTAGCTGCTTATGGCTGGGGACTCAGGCCATCACGAGACATTCCTCTAGGCTGGCAGGGTGATGGGCTTCCCCAAATCATCTTTTGCTCCAAGGGGTAACAAAGGGCCAATCAATTCTGGCAGTGTTTTTGTCCAGTAGTCAGTGAAGACAGCAGCAAAATATAACAGAAATAATGTCTCCAGTATGAAATTCTTGAGTCACCTCTTTGGACTCAATAAAGAACTAGGCCACTTCCTGTTTGTCATAACTGTGGCAGAAGAGATGAGGTATTTACCTCAGAGGCACAAGGTACAGGGTTTGATTCTCACCTTTGACAGGGGAAATTAGCTAGTCTTAAAATGCCTAATGCTAGCTTAAGAGTTACCTATGAACCTACTTCCTTTTAGAAAGGAGGACAGCAACAGTCATCCCTCTGCACAAGGGTGGACCATTAACTAACCTAGGAAACTACCGACCCCTAAGTTTGACTAGCCCCATATGCAATGCTATGAAAAGGATAATCATGGACCTGATTAACAACAACATAGGAAATCTCCATACTCTAGACCCAACCCAGTTCAGCTTCATCATGGGCAGGTCCTGCCTGCTTGATCTGGTGGATTTCTTTGAGAAGGTCACCAAGGCCATGGATGAGGGCAGGACAGTGCATACCACCTATCTTGAGCTGGCTAAGGCATTTGACACAATACCCCACTTGGGTATTATAGATAAACTCAAAAAAATGGGCATAAACATCTATTTCACCAGATGGATAGCCAAATGGCTGATGGATAGAACACATGTTGCTAGAGTGGCGCAATCATTTAATGTAATGATCCATATGGTATGCAGCTTTCCAACCATTTGACACAACTGGAGTGACTACAATGCTTTCTCACTAAAACAGTCAAGGGCCTAAAATCACAAAAACTATCTAGACTTTCTCAAAGCCTTGTCCCTGTTATTGGTATAAAACAGGCTATGAGGAGGTGATCTTGGTTTCACATATCGAGCTCAGTATCAGACTTATTATATATATGGACAAGTCCAATGGTAGTGTGAGCAGTCATTCACTTAAGGGATTTCAATCTCTTTTGCAACAATAAATAGCACATGTTGGAGTGATATATATGTATCACTGAGAATACTCCTTTTCTAAGGAACCATCTTCCACTCCACATAAAGCTAAGTACTTTCCTTACTTGTTGACAACAGTTTCTCTCTAGTACACTCCCCATTTAAAACTGATGAAGGTGAGATGGCCTTCTCTAAACTGGGTTCTGCTTCCTGGAACCATTTGCCTCCAGACATTAAAAATATAAAAACCGTTAAACACTTCAAAGATACACTTAAAGAGCATACCTGCATTTGCTACCTTGATACTGGTTAGGAAACTTAACATGCCATATCAAGAATAATAGAATGCTTTTAATAAACTTGTCTCAGCCTCTTAATGTGGCATCTTTTATGCAAATCTTTTGTGTACAGGAATTTAAGTATTATATATATATATATATATATATATATATATATATATATATATATATATATATATATAATTGCACTGTATTTTATGCACATCTTTCATACACAATGACTGGATCTTTTAATCTTTTACTCTTACCCAATCTGCATGCAGTCTTGCCATTAGGTACTGAATTTTGCTAGGTACTCATTTTGTGCATAATATTATTGATTGAAAAACTGTGATGTATTTTCTGCTCTTTGAGCTTGGATCATTCCTAAAAAAGGTCAATGGACCAGTCCACTTATTCGATGAACAAACAGCAAGTATGTAAATGAATAAATAATACATAAATATCCTATTCAGAACATGGATGGGAAACCACAAAATCATCCCCAGTTTAGTGCCCGTGTCCCTCATGGATAGGGATAACAAATGAATGCCCCAATATAGCCTTGTTCTTCCTGTCTCTATGTTAGTCATAGGCAAAATATAAGGGCTAGAAACTACCGAGGAAATGCATGGCTAGGCTTCTTAAGATCCTGACAATAGACTAGCAGGTACCGATGAACCAGTGAACACTTCAGGCTGCATTCATTTCCTTGAGTGCAGACTCTGGATTGAGCTCATCATTTTCAGCTTTCAAATTTGTCTAACTTTATGAAGTTTGCTGAAAGACAGCTTGTGAACAGGCTCAGTTCATCCTCTGCTGTGATTTTTGCTGACCAACTGGAATTTTCATAAAATAAGCATTTTTCCAAAGGAACAACCCCTTGCACCCTCCCAACAGACCTTCCTATTCATATATAATGCGCTCCAAGAATACCCTACTATGGATACGGGGAAGCAGGCCCCACTCTTTATACACAACTGTTTTTCTCCACCCATGATTGTGTAGTCTGGTGCAACACAGAAATGAGCAGTGACAGGAATTTGATTATTGCCTTCTCAATGATTTGACCCATGATGAAATGGACTGGTCAAGAAATGTCATTCTCATCTTTTAGCGTAATGCTTGCTAATTTCTTAATGCCTGTCTTTTAAGTTTGTACAAATCTCATGCAGTGTGTTAATCTACAGGTAATACCTGCTAAAAAACAAATCTGCTGCATCTCGCAACATATTAAGCTGCCATGGAGCTCGGACTGAAAGAAAGCTAATCACTTTTTTTTAAGCTTGCTAAATAGCACTTTTGCAGTTTAATGAGTGTAAAATAAAAAAAATAGAAAATTAAAAAATAAAAATAGAAAATGTGCCTGTATGTTTATGAGTCTGTGTTTGTGTGTGTGTGTGTGTGTGTGTGTGTGTGTGTGTGTGTGTGTGTGTGTGTGTGTGTGTGTGTGTGTGTGTGTGTGTGTGTGTGTGTGTGTGTGTGTGTGCACGCGCGCATGGAAGTGAGTGGGATCGATTGTGCCATTATTTTACACTTGCTAAGCAGTGCTTTTGCTATTTAGCGAGTATAAAAACAAGTATGTGTGTTTATCTTTCTGTCTGTGTGTGTAAGTGAATGCATGCTTGCATGCATAAAAGTGGAAGAGTGTGTGTGTGTGTGTGTGTGTGTGTGTGTGTGTGTGTGTGTGTGTGTGTGTGTGTGTGTGTGTGTGTGTGTGTGTGTGTGTGTGTGGTGTGTGTGTGTGTGTGTGTGTGTGTGTGTGTGTGTGTGTGTGTGTGTGTGTGTGTGTGTGTGTGTGTATGTGTGTGTGTGGTGTGTTGTGTGTGCGTGTGTGTGTGTGTGTGTGTGTGTGTGTGTGTGTGTGTGTGTGTGTGTGTGCATATCTGGGAGAGAGAGAGAGAGATCAACTACTGGAAGCTGCAGTCAAGATGTTTGCATACCTCTTCACCTCAGCTCAATAAATCTGAATAAAGCTTAAAGTAAAGGAGGAACAAAGGCTGAAAAATAGGAACAGATTTTAAATATTGCTCTTATAAAATTAGAAAGTTTCTTGAATTAACAGGATTTGTGTTAGCATGCATTTTCTGAAGGAAAAATAAAGTCTGAATCTCAAACGTATGCCATTATTTAATGGCATCAATCCCCAGTGATTGCCAAAATTCCACACATTTTAGATGAAAGGGACCAAAAAATAAAGTAAATATCTGGATTTTGTTTTGCAAATGTTATATTTTAGATGTAAAATATTTCTTCAAACACCATTTACATATACTATAGCAAGTTTGAAACACTAGGCAGAGAAACTATTTTACTTCAAAAATATATTTAAAATTAATATAGTAAAAAAAAAAGTAAGTAAAACACAATTTTGCAGGCAGCCCATTGTCTAGGATCTAAATCACAACATTGAAACTGACGTTAAACGCTCACATGAGTGAAAAATCACGTTCTAGATATTTATTAATTTTGTCTGTGGTACAGTGAAGATTGGGAGTTTTGCTCTTCCCTCACTGTAGTGCTATTTCCAAGTTAGAATTTATATTTAGTGGGGGGACACAGCCACCCACAATTCTGTTGTAGAGTACATGAATATTCACTCATGTGAGTGTTCGACGTCGGTTTCGATGTTATGATATAGACGAATTGTCTAAGTCTGCTGCATCAGGCCTCATAACACCCCTGGGTAGATGTTATTTACACAATAGCACACAGCCTGTTGGGCATTATTGCTTGCTTCTCATCTATTTACACACACACACACACACACACACACACACACACACACACACACACACACACACACACACACACACACACACACAAAGTATATACAATTTGAAAAGTACAAAGAGCTTTGTTTAACTAATATTTTAGAAAGCAATTAACATATAATTACTTATTTTGCGCTTATGCATGAAACTGAGGTTTTTCAGATGTTGCATCATTACTTATGAAGACAAATATAAGCTAAGGTACTCACGTAAGAAACCAAAGAAGTATCAAATGGACTGCCTGTATTTTTAATATTTTTTTCTTTTGAGTGGTTTTAAACAGTAGAGATGGTCCTTAAATAATTTGATGATGCTGATGTTTCAAATAAGGTCTCTGCTAGATTTAAAATAAATCCCTAGGTTCTTTATCACAAATGCATTCAGAATCAGAAGCAGTGGAATTAGAATATGGCACAAACATACTCAGTTTATAAAAAAAGAATGTTCTCTCAAATTATTGCAAGTTTGCAAAATAATAATGATAATTATAAATTAAGCTGTTGAGTGAAACTTGAAGGGTACTCATAACAACAATCAAATGTTCTTGAGTTGCAGGAAGAAAACTTTCTTACATAATACTGCAAACTCGTCTGAAGCCAATACATGTTGCAAATGATTAATAACAGAATGTCTCATTAGCTCATTCCATTCCAGAGTGGATACCATTTTTACCAAAGCTGTTTGCACTCGGTGGAATAAACTGACAACTTAGTCCTGAACATGAAGCAGTTATGCTCCTGCATGTCTGTTCTTCGTCTTCTTTTAGATTAGATTCCATGCCAGGTGACTACAAAACTAGATTCTGATTTGATGGTCTCTCTCAGTTTTTTAGGCGGCTGTCTCATTGGTTCTGACACAATAAGAAGCTCTGAAAGTGAGGTGTCAGAACCAAAATAATTAAATAATTCATTTAAAGATGTAGAGCCAATAACAAACACAGCAACTTCATCTAAAACAATGTTATGATAACCCACTTAATTAGTATCTGCAAAAAATTAACAAAACTGGGCAAATAATTTAAGGGATCTTTAATATTCATAGGTGATTACTAGGTTAACAACCCTAGGGGGCTTTTTAAACTAGTCATGTCTCCCAAGATGAGAATCAAACCTGTCTCTTTGTGTCTGTAAGGTAAATACCTTAAACACTATGCCAAGATCTTATAACATCAAATTTTTTTCAGAATGATTGTGTTTGAGCATACGTTTAATATAGTCCATACTGTAAACATACCATGAACACTTAAGTCTCCTTATAGCACAACTAAAAGCTAAAGTAAAAGAACAGGGAAGCCCATAAAATTCACTAGTTTATTATAAAAGTTAAAAAGATAAGTACTTTCATTCACATACTGTTGCAGCATTTAATGCCTGCATGTATTTTAATAAATTTGGAATAGAATGAACCCCATTTGGCAGCTTAAGAACTCCAAAAAGTCTTAGTATACAGCCATATCATCTGTATGACTCATATATTATTATTCGGATATCAACATCTCTAAGTGACGTTTTAAATAGTTTCTTCTTGTAGTCTCTCTTATAAATAACCTGATGTAATTAACAAGTAATTTCATCATTATTAAGTCAATACTTTCACCGAATGAATCTTAGAAAAATAAATTAGGAGCATTAAAACCCCAAACATTGTAGCTGAAAGAAAAAAAAAGAGGACAGAAGTAACTTAATTACTGAAATACCCACATGTAAGGATTATAGTGACGTGTATTGAGGGCCATAAAATGATAAAATACTTGGATATGTAATCAGAAACTATAGAGCAATATTAAATACAGATTCACATATTTTTCCAACAGTAGTTAGGAGCAATACAGCCAATTAAAAAAATGAAGTATAAGTAAATAGGTTGCTGATACAGGTAACTCTACATGAGCTACAGAAGGAGTTAATCTTAGCTACATTAAGTATTATGTATTAGTGATATGAATAAAGGTTTTATATACAAACTAAGCAAATAAGGTGAAAGAGGACAGCCTTGTCTGCCTACATTTTTAACAGGAATGTGTTGAGACAATGATTTGTTATATAATTGTGTGCATGTGTTAGTAAAACAAACTTGTATTGCACTAGTAACGATGGTGTTGAAACCATAGTAATGCACCGCAGTAAACAGAAACTTTAGATTAATTCAATCATAAGCCATAGAAGTATCTATAGATAATGCAAATACATTAAGGTGCAGAGAAATGCACTTTTGGCAACCATTTATTTATTATTTATTGATTTGCCATTTGTTAAACAGGTTAGTCTGGCAGGGCAGATGCCCTTTTTCAGCAGAGACTCGAGGAGAAAAGTTCCAGTACAGAAATTAATTTGTTACGATGAATTAAATATTTAAGCATACAGACATGAGGATATACAGATATGACTTATGCATAAAGAAAAGTTAAGATTCATCTTATACATTGTTTGAAGAGAAAGAGACAGACATAAATACAAATGTTGTGTGTCATACAGTTACGGATTCATCTAATCCACTGTTTGAAAGAGAATAGCAACCTTAATACAAATGTTATGTAGCATACAGAAACAGAATAAAAGTCCTGGCACATAGGAAAAGTAGAAGGGGCATACAAAAGGAGGGAGAAACAGGGATGTAGAAGTATAAAGTAAAGATAGGAGTCTTGTTGGGAGGGAAAAGTAAATGAACAAAGTAAATAGAAATAAAATACATGCATGATAGATATATGTAAGAAACAGGGACCAAAGTAAGAGGGGGAGGCTGAGGCCGAGGAGGTAGTGTTCAAGTAGGATCTTTACAGGCGCAGGTCAATGAGTTAAGCAAATATTCCTTTATAGTGAGTTTAAAGTTGCAAGAGTTTTGAATAGTTAACTAAGTGACTATAAAGAATTTTTCCTACAGATTTATTTAGTTTGGAGATTTGAAGACGGTGTTGGTAAGAGCTACGATGTTCCATGTTGGGGACATAAGGAGAGATGAGAGTTGCTAGTGATAAACAGGCTGTAGGTTGGTGGAGGATAGTATGTGTCAGAAGAAGCTGAGCCAGAAGGAGTTGATTATGGAATTCTAGCCAGTGGAGTTTTTTTAAGGAAAGGCAGTGATGTGAGTGATAGGGGAGATTAGTGGCAAATCTAGCAATTTTGTTGTATGTAAGTTCAAGTTTGGTTGACAATTTTTTTTGGAGGTTTGTAAAGACTGGGGAGGCATATAATAGGGTATGTAGTAGGTAGGCTTGAGCTAGGGACAATTTAGGTTCTTGTGTTAAGAATGTTTTATTTCTGCAAAGCAGTTCTAGTTTTTGGTGTGTCTTTTTGATGCAGTTGTTGATGTGGATGTCAAATTGAAGCTCATCATCTGTATAAACCCTGAGTTGAGTGCGAGATTCAACCTTTATGACAGTGTTGTTTGGAGAAGTGCCTGAGAAGGTGAGTTTGATGTGTTTGAATGGTTTGGGAATGAAGAGAAGTAGTTTAGTTTTATTAGGGTTAAGTAGGAGTTGGTTGGTTGTGAGTCATCTTTCCACTGAGTGCAGAGTGTCTTGAGTGAGGGTGAGTAGGTGGGGTAGACTATCAGAAGTAGTGATGATGGTGGAGTCGTTGGCATATTGTATGAGTGTGGAATGGGAACAGGACTGAAAGAGATTATTAGCAAAGATGCTAAATAGCACTGGGCCCAGGATGGAGCCTTGGGGCGCATCAGTTTGAAAGGGAAGGAAAGGTGAAGAAGCAGAAACCCATTTGACAGATTGTACTCAATATGATAGGTACAAGGTGAACCAGCAGAGAGTAGATGTAGAGAGAGAGAAAGAAGAAAGTTTGGAGAGAAGGAGGTTGTGGGACACAGTGTCAAAAGCCTTAGAGAGGTCAAGAAGAGGCATGACGCTAGCTTGCTATTATTGAGAGATGTAGAGATAGAGTGGGTGAAGGATAGTAATGCTGTTGTTGTGCTATGATGTGGGTGGAAACCATGTTGTGTTGGGGTGAGGAGGTATTCCTGAATGAGATCTGAAATGAGCTGTTTGTGTACACACCTTTCAAGAATCTTTGAAAGAGGGGATAGAATAGCAACAGGCCTGAAACTGGAGGGGTCAGTGGGGTTACCTCCTTTATGTAAGGGTATAATATAGGACTTTTTCCAGTTGTTATGACAAGATTTTCCTAGACTGACTGATTGATGAGTATGGAGACTGGATAGGTAATAGAGGGGCTGTGAGTCCGAGGTATAGAGGAGACAGGTTGTCAGCAGAAGGGGAGCAGAGTTTTAGTTTATAGAGTACAGCTTTGATGATGCATGTGGGGATAGGCTTAATTGAGAAAGGAGTTTTGTAGGAGGGAGGGGGAGGGGGTGTCAAGGCAGACATCCTTGTTTTGTTTGATTAGGTTTTGTATGGAGTTTATGAAGAAGTTCAAAAGAGTGACAGTTTTTGTGGAGAGCTGTTTAGGGGATGTGTTAGGAGGAGATGGGTTTCCTGGGTGAAAGAGTTTGTTGATGGTACTCCAATTTTTTTTTTTTTTGGCTTAGAGTAGGGGCTTCTCTGTGGGTTAAGATAAAAGGATTTGTTCCCTATAGGATTGCAGATTAGGGTTTGAGTTTATTCCAGATTTTCCATGCATTGTCTCTCTTCTGTTCCAAAAAAGCCACCAACTCGTTGGAATACACACGGCAAAACAACACTTTAATAAAAAATAGTAAAAATATATAAACATGTGAGCGCTTTGAGAGTCCTCTCTGCTTCCTCAGACATACTGTAAAACATGTGAGCGCTTTCACAGAGTCCTCTCTGCTTCCTCAGACATACTATAAAACATGTGAGCGCTTTCACAGAGTCCTCTCTGCTTCCTCAGACATACTATAAAACATGTGAGCGCTTTCACAGAGTCCTCTCTGCTTCCTCAGACATACTACAGTAACTGCTGCTCTTGTTTAAATAATGATACATCTGTGTCAAATCCAATCAGTTGACAGTATCTTGAAAATAAAAATTAAAAAGACATACACTATATAAACGATCAAATCATATAAACAATGGACTAAAAATGTATGTAAAAAATTGTAAAAGCTTGCTCTATAAAGTTAGATAGTGTTACAACTGTAGAACATATGTATAGATGTTAAAAGATGTGACTAAACATAATAATCAATGTTTCAAAGCCCTGTTCCTGAGAAAAGGTTTCAGTGAAACCTTACTATTTAGTCCAGGTAGTCTGTCAGCCTGAAATCTAATTATCCATTCTTGTTCTGAGGCTTCAGTCTTATTGTTCATGTTCCCACCTCGTTTATTTTCTTGTATAATGTGTAACACTAGAAATTTGAAGGTGTGTGTGGCTCCCTCCTTTATAAAATGCATCGCTAACGCACTTGTCTCTTTTTTTTATTTTTAATGTCCCTTGTATGTTCTAGGACTCTGTCTATGAGCAACTGATTAGTTTTGCCTACATAGTAGGCTAGGCATTTTGTACAGAGACCAAAATATATGACATTCTTACTATGACAGTCTGTATAAAAGCGTGTATCAATGCTGAATTTTCTAGTCGGATGTGTATACTGCCCGCCTCCAAATATGAAGGGGCAGGCTGTACGCCTTCTACACGGAAAGGTACCTAGCCTATCAGACCTTGCATAGTGGTCTACATCTAACTTCTTGTAGCACAACTGTCTTTTTATTGACATGTTGTTTTTAAAGGTAAAAGATGGTGTAGCCCCTATAACACCTTCTAGTTCATCCACATTTAACAGCATGCCCCAATTATTTTTAATTATATCACAGACTGTACTGATATTACTTGCAAATGTTAATGGAATACGTAATACATCATTCTCTAGGTTCCTGGTTACTGTGGTATTGGTGGCATAGTTACTTATGTTATCCTGGTTGATTTTCGTCCTGTCATAATAGGGCTTGTACTTTTCTCTTCTCTCATTCCAAGCCACTTTCATTTGTTTGTCTATATCTCTGGCTTTATATCCCCTTTCAATAAATTCATGTTTTAACAGGGTAAGAGACAAACTATCATCATCATTATATAGCCTCATGCATCTAACTATCTGTCCTTTGATCACATTGGTTTTAATGTAGTTAGGATGCATAATACTACAATGTAGGACATTGTTCTTTCTCATGGGTTTCCTATACATGGAGGTATGAACATAATTGATTGTGTCTCTTGTAACCTTTACATCTAAAAACTCTATTTCTCTATTTGGGTATTTGCATGTGAAATTAAAAAAGGGCTTAGAGTGGGGGCTTCTCTGTGTGTTAAGATAAAAGGATTTGTTCCCCATAGGATTGGAGATTAGAGGGGAGTTTGAGTTTATTCCAGATTTTCCATGCATTGTCTCTCTTCTGCATGAGGAAGATGGTTTCTTTGCTTATTCAGGGAGCATAACTGGTTTTAGCCCAAATTCTTTTGATAGGGGCCTGGGAGATGAGAGAGTTAAGCAAGATGCTGTTGAATTGAAGCACAGTTTCTTCAAGGGAGAGGCTGAATAACAAAGACCACTTTATTGAAGAGAGCATTTGATTAAATATATTGGGGTTATAATTAGATTTTGACAATCCTTATATTTATGAGATTTAGGAGGTTGAGACAGGTGACGCTGGATGGAGGTAGGGTGATGATCACTGAGAGAGTCAGGGAGAATAGAGGCCTTATGATAGTGACAGAGAGTAGAGGCATTATGATAACCATCAAAGACTGAAGTAATAAAAGCATACAAATGTCACATCATTGAGAATTTAATAAAAAAAACTGTAGTACATAAACTCTTCATGCCAATGGTTGGCTACAGAAACATTCTGTTTGTGTTAGTAACATGTTCAACGGTGAACATTCCATATCTTCTGAGCCTGGTATGGTTTCTTATAATATTAACACAGAGGCATTCTTATAATATTAACATGTCCACAGAGCCATTTGGCTGGTGCTGCGATAATTAGAATTTTTCACAAACGTGGATTGCCTTCTGCTTCAGCATCTACTGGTTTCAGGTATGATAATGTTGATGGTGTGACTGATAAAGTGCTTAAAAATACTTTTGGGAACCACAAGCATGCTAGCCAGGTTTTGTGAGTTGAGAGTGTTTCAATTGGTTCTGTTGGTTGTCTTGGTGAGAATTTTGCTGTTTCTGGAACACTGTTATAATTGTTATAACTGGTGAGTACTGTGGATCGTTGAATGGAATGGAATGTCTAATGTTAATGGCTCTTACTGGCTGAATTTGAGCAGGGTGGCTTTAGATACTGTTAATAAAGAATGTGGTAACAATATGGAAGTATATGGTTCAAGAAATGTTAATCACCTTAACAATTATGGTACTGAATTTTGCAGCAATTGGTTGCATAAAACAATAAAAGTGAGTGATATTATGGATATGCAAGACAATATTAATTTGTCCTCTTTACAAGATAAAATTGTTTTTTTTTTCTAACTTTATTGGGACAGTTTTGTAACCTACAAATAGACAATGTCTTTTTAAGTGGATCATTACAAAATAAAAGAGTACATAAGGAGTTGAGACTGTGGAAATATCCTAAAGGTGTTATTAAGGGATCTGTTTTCCATATAGTACTATTGGAATTTTTCAACTGTATTGGACTAGAATATGTTGAACTTATTGCAAAAAAAGTTTGTGTTTTGAGTAAATTAGAAGCTGATATTAATTGTTTATATAATGAAATCTGTGCAGATTTGTTATTTGACCAATGTTCTGAGCAATTTTATGGGATTTTTTGATCAGGTGGATAGGAAAAGTAATATTAACCATTCAAGGAAGAGTAAAAATTTTATTTGGGACAACATTGCTTATAAAAGAAGCAAGTTTATTCTGAAATGAGGGGTACATTTGGGTATAATATAATATAGTAAGTCCTAATGAACATACTAGGGTTTTGGATCAAGATTACCCTGATAATAAGTTTTTAGACAATTCACCCCTGGGGTACATCCATCCACCCCAATATGTCCGAGGAGGTCTTCCAGGTTGTTAGAACAGATGAACAATGGGGGACATGTGGAAGAGCCCCCTTATAACTTGGGCCAACAGCAGAATTGGCATAAAAAATGGGGGAGCAGAAAAAAGGGGAAGGGGAAATATTAAAATTACTTAATTCTTATGAAAATCAAGACCAAGAGGATGTTTGTCCCTTATTAATTTCTGATATGCAGGAGTCTGATACTGGGTTAAATACTGAATGTACTTATGCAACTGAAATGGTTCCTGATCTAGATACTAGTTTTAAGGACCCAGGTTTAAAGTGTCATGATATTAAGCATGATATAATATTACACACTCTTGCTGTATATGAGGCAGATGGTTTTAAAATCTATAATTATATATCTGTTTCTGATGAAATTGTTAATATTTTCAAAAAAGGTTTTACTTTTGTCCTGAATAAAGGCTTTGATATGGTTGATAAACTAAAAGAATTTATTTTTGAGGAAGATCAGTTGTTTACTTATTGTGGGTCAGGGGGTTGAGAATTTTAACAAATTATGTAGGAGTAGTATATTTAAGCCCCTATTGCATACCACATTGTTGTTATTAGAAAATATGTGTGAGTCTGATATTACAAATTTTTAACAACAAAACAGGTGACACAACAGCAAACAGGGTTTCAGTTTAAGTAAAAGAGAATATATTTTATTGAGTCAATAGTTTTATGATCCAAATATACTTATAATGAAACCGGATAAAGGGGAGGGGTTGTTATTATTGATACAACCCTATATATTGCTAAAATGCATCAATACTGACTTGATGATACATTTTTTGAATTATCAGCTTTAAATCAGATAAATATAGCTTACCATAAAATTGTATGGTTAAATTATATGATTGTTGAAAATGATTTTGATAACAGCATCGTTAAGTATTTGAAAGTGGAGCACCCAGTTCTGCCATCAGGTTTTGGTATCCCCAAGACCCATAAAGATTAAATAACTGCACCTCTTAGACTCAGTAGCCAATGGGAGATCTAAGACAGAGCCTTTAGCTAAATGGGTTGACTTTAAGCTAGAGGAATGTTTTGAGTCATGTTCTAAGGGATTCATGGTATTGTCTTAGAAAAAATAGCCAAATTAGATTTTGTCTATGATGGCTCATTTATTACCATTGATGTTAAAGAGCTGTTCCTGGTTATACCTCATGATTTAGGGCTTGAGTGGTTTAGGGAAGCCCTGATTATTGGTACAGCTATGAACCATAAGGATATAAATAGCATAGCTGATTTCATGGAAGTTGTTTTGGATAACCACTATGTATTTTTGACCATGAATATTTCAAACTAGAGGTGTAGCTATGGGTGCCACTTCAGCACCATTTTTGCCAACATAATACTTTGGTTCTTGGTGCACAGAACATTATGGGGTCTCAATACTGGTAATATATGCCACTCTGCCTGAGATGTATAGATGATATCCTGATCCTATAGATGAAGGTATTGATTTAGCTACTGAATTTATGTGTCAGATTAACAACAATATGTCATTTCTAACATTCATATATTGTATGGATTGGACTACTGTAGCTTATTTAGATGTCACCATCTATAAAAACTATGAACGTTTTTCTTATGCATCCACAATATTCCGTAAACCAAGCTTTTCCAATTCCTATCTACATTTTGCCAGCCACCACTCCTTCTGACAAAAGAAGAATATGGTAAAGGGTCAGTTTGTCAGAATCTCTAGACTAGTTTCAGAAGATGGTAAATTTAACAATGAATGTGTTAAACTTGGTAATATGTTCTTAGAAAGGGGCTACCCCAATAAGTTGATGATATGGTGAATATTGTGAAAGATGGTAGAAATAGCAAATATGTACCTATCCTGGGGAGCAATGATTTCAATATAAAAATTAGGAATACTGAAAGCCAGTTTGAAAAAAAATTATTTTTTAAATTTTATTAACCAGGAAAGTCCGACTTGGAATGAGCCAATTTTCAGTGGAGGCCCAGGGAGCAATGCTCCAGATGCATGTCTTTGTAATGTGGGAGGAAACATGAGCACTCAAAGGAAACCCACATGAATGCAGGGTGGACGTGCAGATTCTACACAGAAGGCACCCCAGCCAAGAATCAAACCACAGAACCTCTTGCTGTGAGGTGACAATGCTACCGCTGCACCACTGCGATGCCCACAAATACTACGGTGTTACCTTTTTCAACCTTAGTGAACAGGGAAAATATGTCATTTTGAAGAAATGGAATTTATTTAAGGAACTTGGGGGGACTGTATTATGTGAGTTGGATATTCCAAAATGTGTGTATAAAAGGGGTATGAATATAAAAAATATGGTTGAAAGACTGGTTAAATAGGGATCACAATATGGTATGGTGAAATGTGATACATGTTCACAGTGTTGTTTTATTTAGGACAGTTCTTAACTATTAGAACGTACCCAAGAAGTATCAGAAACAATTATAAATGTAATTGTAAACCTACATGGGTTGTTTATATTGCTT
Source organism: Protopterus annectens (assembly GCF_019279795.1). Classification (NCBI taxonomy): domain Eukaryota; kingdom Metazoa; phylum Chordata; order Ceratodontiformes; family Protopteridae; genus Protopterus; species Protopterus annectens. Next base: position 46,549,670 of record NC_056726.1, on the reverse strand, counting down.
TATGCATGTCCTGAAATGGTTTCTATGTTAGAAAGGCAGAAAAACAATTGAAAACTAGAATTTATGAATATTATTATGAAATAAAAATAAAGGATATTAATAATGCATTGTACAAATATTCTAAAGTTTGTGCTGATTTTTTAAAAAAATATTTTATGCAGTAGAAAACATTCCTAAAGCTATTAGAGGTGGTGTTTGGGAAGCAATAATTTAAGCTTTAGAATTTTTTGGCAGGTAAAATTAAATGTTACGTCTCCACTGGTTTGAATGATAAGGTGTCTATTAATAGTATTTTACATTTAAAATCTATGACTATTTAAATTAAGGTATTTATTTTATGTGTATGTATATATTTTACTAATAGTTATTTGATACATACATACATTTGATAGTATGTTTAATTAATATGAGTATTTAGGAAGTTAACAGTGTTGCTAAGTATTATATTGTTTTAATTATTATTATTATTAAATTGGTTAATGAATTTAATTAGTAGGAGGTTTTACATGTGACCTATTAACACTCCTATATAGGCCTGCACTTTTTAATGGTTTGTATATGATGAAGTCCTTATTTCTGGGACAATAGCGCTCATGTGGTAGAATTTTTTTTATCAAACTTTTCAACTGTGTGTTTTTATTGATTTTTTTTTTTCCTTTGTTGCTTTCATTTGAAAAACTGAAGTGATATTAATCCCATGAACTTTACTTACACTCTGTCTTAGGAATGGGGTCCATTACTGTTATGGTATTAAAAATACTAAATTTTTGGAAAAGTTAAAAACAATCAGATAGATAGATAGATAGATTAGATAGATAGATAGATAGATAGATAGATAGATAGATAGATAGATAGAGCTAACAACTACTAGAACCCAGAACAAAAATTATACATTTCAGGAGTGTGGCACACCTCAAGTACTTTTACTGTCTCGATTTCAGTAGTACTGTGTATCTCTCTTCCCAGGTCATTCTCTATACACAGACATACATGTGCTTCACAGCCTCATATGGCAGGAAGCCCATAGTCCATAAACTTCTCTTCTTACTGTGTATCACCCACAGTAGTTGGTCTTCAATGGCTGGTGGACACCTTATGCTCTACTGCTGTTCTAAGTTTTCAGCAAGGTACCACAGTGCCACACATAACAGTGGCATGCAGCCAGTTGGGGATTTGGTCAGCTTTTCCCATCCTTGTCAATCATGGTTATATTAGAAGTGTCATGTTTCTTTATAACTCACAAAACGGGGAAATTAGTTAAGGGTGTTCCAAAATTCAGCACTGGCTATGCCTATTTCAACAAATAGTTAAACTCTGGTTCATTCTAAGAAAAATAGAAAGTCCATTCTAGGACTAACGATGAGATAGGAAATTTGTCTCAGAAAATCTTTACTTATTCCCTGGAATTACTGTTGGTAATGACCCTCAAGTGCAATTATCTGTTGTCTATAAGGCAATTTATATGCATTTATATAAATATGTTTGGGTATCTGAACAGCTTTACCTTGAGTCCCCCATAGTTTTCTATATTATTAGATGAGTATGGAGTTGGTGACAGGTGGCTGGTGCCATTTTGCCATGGTACTAAATGCATTCTCCTCAACCACAGAACAGAACACTGACCTTTTGACAGTTAAGGCTACCTGATTTTGTGCATTTCCTGGGAGTATTGGATTCCAATCCTAAATGAAAGCTAATATTTTCTTTTCATATTTCTATGATTCTAACAAAGCCTAAACAAAAGGTTTCCTCTGCACTTGTGAGAGTGTGTGTATATACTTGTGTTTCTTATTTTATAAGACACTGACTCATTTATAATTGTCTCATATTCATATAAGAACGAATAAGTGAAATGCTTGGAATGTGAGCAGTGTTGCTAAAAAACAAAAAAGGGCTTTTGAGGGGGCATGTAAGCAGTTATAGTGACCTGTGCAGTGATACTTTCTTGTACTTCTCTGCAATTTGTCTATTTATCTGTTTGTATTTTATGTTTTGTGACCTTAGTCTTATAGATTCATTTGTAATTTATTTATTGACATTGGACTATTGGCAACGTCCGACTTAGTAGAAACCTATTTTGAGTGGAGGCCCAGGGAGACAGGCTCCAGATTATTACAAAACATTTTAAGAACAATACTTTTACAATCTGCAAAATAAAACAAAAACAACTGCAGATTAAATAATTAGAACAAATTAGACATAATATAAAAAGTTTAATTAAGAATCAATACAAATTATATGACAATCATTTAATATTTAGAGAACTTTTAGACAATTTGTAGAGAAATTAAAGTGTGTTATTCTAATACAAAGAGAGAATGAAATATGAAATGACTTACCCTCAGGTCAAGTTGCAAGGAGAGCAGCTAGTTTATAACGGGTGCAAAACTAATTAACAAAGAGATGCAAAGTAAACAGGTTGTCTTTCATTTCATGAGACTAAATAACTGGCATATGCATAGTTTACTGTTATGTTTATAGTTGTGTGAAAATTGTGTATTGCCCCGGTCACCTTTAATAACACACATCACACCAAATGACATTTGATAACTTTTATTAGATTTCCATAACATAGCTTTGATCACCAACTTTATTAATTACAACTATTCATGATATAATTAATACTATAATACAGCATAACATCCTTGTAATGTTAATCAGGGCAGCGTACCTACTCACCCTGCCCCAGTAAGCAGCGTCCATATTTTACTCACTTTACTTATGAAGCAGCGTCCCATCTCACTTCATACACCATTCATTGTAATGTTAATCAGGGCAGCGTACCTACTCACCCTGCCCAACAAGCAGGTTCCATACCTCTGCTCGCTTACTTTACTTATGAAGCAGCATCCCAACTCACTTCATACACCATTCATTGCAATGTTAATCAGAGCAGCATAGCAATTCACCCTGCCCAACAAGCAAGGTCCATACCTCTGCTTGCTTACTTTACTTATGAAGCAGCATCTCAACTCACTTCATACACCATCCATTGAATTACCTTCCACCAAATAAGCACCATCCTTACCTCAGCTTGCTTATCTATTCAGCAAGCTTCCTCCAACTACTCATTTCCTTTCCCCAGATCCTTAAAATGAACATCCAGACACCAGAGGGGGAACAGAAGAGGGCAAGCCTATCCGTCTTCTCTGCCTATCCCCACTGATAAATAACCCTACACCTCACCAACGAAAAGAGGGAGGGTGGGTGGGTAGCAAGCATAAACCGCAAAAGTTCTGGTCAGACATTAACAAATTGCTTCAGCCAGGGCACTCTAAAATACCCACCCCAGCAGGTACTATCCAGAAAAACTCTAAGTAAATTGCTGATACCTTCAACAACTAACTCACCGAAGCAATTCAAAATCTAGCTAATACACTACCCACTGTTAGCACTAGCCTATCAGACAACATTAATAGGACAACTTCTTCCTTTCATCTACAACCTGTACATACATCCCTCATCTGCTCTCCTTCAAAAGCTCAAACCATGCACCCCCTCAGCTGACCGTCTACCAGCTGAATACCTACAAATATCATCTAAAGCCATTGCCTATCCCATATCCATCCTTATAAACTGAACAATTATAGAAGGAACAATTCCCTCTATCTGGAAAATCTCACACATCATCCCTCTGCATAAGGGTGGCTCTTCTACTGAACTTTCTAACTTTTATCCTATAGCCTTACTCTCCCCAATAGGAAAAATAATGGAAAAATGTATCCACCGTCAGCTACTCTTCCACCTTCTTTCTAATAACTTACTTGCTAACTGTCAGCATGGTTTTAGGCCCCACCACAGTACAACCACTGCCTTGCTATCCTTTTTTGACTGTATAAACAAAAATCGCAATAATAACTCTCTTTCCTCAGCACTATTTATTGACCTGTCAAAAGCCTTTGACATGGTTAACCATCACCTACTTATTGATACACTAACAGCCCTTGTGCTTGACCCACAGGCAATACTCTGGTTTAAATCCTATTTAGATAACAGAAATGCAGTATAAAAACTAGCGAAATGCAATATAAAAGCCGTAAAAAGCGCACTAAAAAAAACGAACGTTCCTTTAATAGACACAGTTAGTGCTTTCACCTCATCGGCTTCATCAGACTGTATTTGACTCAACTGAAACAGTCATATATATATCACATTCAATTAAAATTGCAATTAAACAATTAAATTCAAAGTGAATATAATAAAAATCAAACACAAGTAGATACAGAAGTGCACGTATATGTTGTAAAAAGCAGAATGTATATTTCTAAAAACGTGCATTTCTAACATGTAAACTCACATTTAAAACTATGTATATATATACACGAGAATATATGTAATGATGGATGGGTCCTAGCGCAGTTACTGAAAACACAATTTTTTAAAGATTACAGTTTCTTTAAAACCATGAAAATCATGGTCATAACTCTCTATTTTCTTTTAGTCTCCTCTTCTTTAAAATGGTTTGTATATTAGTCTTATCATTAAGACCAGGGGATGGTCAGCCCCTCATCGGATGATCCACCTAAGCTCCATTTCTAATGTGTGGTTCTCAGATCTCCCACCCTAAGGCTGGTTTTAATATGCTGAATCACTGTCTGGCTAGTGCATTATGTTCTGACCCAGTCCTGATGTGATATAAATGTTCCTAAATTGAACCCTAAACTCTCTGTTTCGTCTTACCTATGTAAATATACCACATTCATACTCTTACAATGTCCACACTGGTTACAGTTACCACAAGAAGTCGTGGTGCAACCTTCACCCTCGTTTTAGAGGGACCTCCAAAGAACATTTTCTTCAGGTTCTTCTTATTTTTATATATGAACCTAGGTTCATTACCTACCAATTTCATAATTTCTTCATCTGCATATTCTGTACCTTCCTGACATCACCATCATGGGTATCAACAATCATATCCTGCTCCTCTTGTAGTATAGAGACTTAATAGCTCTATCAATCTCATCTCTTTTATAGGCCCTGTCTCGTAACCTTTGACTTAATTTATTTAATTCAAATCTAAAGCCTGTCTCCATTGGGTTCAGCCTACACTCTCAAAGACATGTCTAGGGTGCATACTGCCCCATTTCTTCCTATGGATAGATGTGTTTACTATTCCATTGCTCAATCTCATAATGTTCACATCTAAAAATGCAATGGACACTCTAGAGTAGTTGGATGAGAATTTCAAAAATTCCACAGAATTGTTGATGTACCTCTCAAATTCTATTAGTTGTACCTCATTACCTCTCCATATGAGAAAGAGGTCATCTACAAACCTCCAAAATATCTGAGTCAAAATCCCAATAAGCCATAACAATATTGTAGTAGCTAGCACTGGTAGTGGTGGCAGCATCGCCCTTCTCTCTGGATATATATCTGCATCAAAATGAATATATTGTTTTCTAAGACTGTTTCTAGAAACAATTCTATCAAATCCTTATTCAAGGAAGTATATTTATGTAAATAATCCACAACACCCGGTCATGGGTATGACCGTGAAGAGGATGTTGACATCAAAGAAAGGTCAGATGTATTCATCCTCTCTCTTCTCCTTTTTGAATGTATTCAGAGAAATGAAGTAAGAACTCCTTGCTATCTTTAAGAACAGAGTTCTCATCGTGTTCTATATATAATGAAAACCTTTCAACAAAGGCAGAAGTGGATGTTCAACCTTCAAGTATTTATAAATGTTTTTATCTATAACTGCACTTTTCAATAAATCATCAATCATCATATATACCCCATAGACTTTTGTAATAACATCCTCTCTGTTCAATTTCCCATATGATTTAATATCACTTAAAAGCTCATCCACACTCTCCTTGTATTGATTGTAATCCATAACAACGATGCATCCGCCTTTGTCTGCAGAGGTGATAATGATAGAATTATCATTTCTTAACTCATACAGTGCTTGTTTCTCTGCTCTATTTAGATTGTTCCTATTGTAAAAACTGTTGTTTCTACTCCTAATGTTATTATAATAACTGTGTAAGTCATTCTCAACAAGCCTCGAAAATGTCTCTAGTACTGGATGTAATATGGGTACATATGTACTTGTAGGTTTGAAAACATTCAATACATCACTCATATCAGTGGCACCATAATCTAATTTAAGTTGAACATTTGTAATGAATAACTTCATGTCAATAATGGAGTCTGAGATCTCACTTTTCTGACTCGGAATAAAACTTAAGCCTCTATTTAGTACTTGTTCTTCATATTCATTTAATTGCCTACTAGATAGATTATACACTATGGATTCATTTTCTTCTCCCAAAATTTCTTCAGTGTTGGCCCTTCCATTTCCGTGTCTGAGGTCTTTGAACTGTGGTGTTTGTATGGGGAAAGGGGTAACAAAATTAGTAAAATTCCCTTCTCCATCATGACTAGTCAAAATATGCTTCTGTTTTCTATTAACAACAACATTTATTTCATGACTTATAGGATTAGCACCATTACAAGCAGTATCCTTCACTGCCTCTCTATCATGTATAACAGAGGATTCAGTTTCAGATGTATTAACATGGTTAAGTTTACTATTCACTACTACCGGATATAAATTGCGGTCATTAGTCCTTTTCTCAGCAGTATCAAGTAAAGTTGAACCATCAATTATAGTAGTATTGCTATTGTCTTTGTTAAAAGCTGTCGACTGTCCCTCAGTCACCTTATTTATCACAGTGTCCTTCGATACATTAGCAGCAGCCTTTTTATTATTAGAATTGTTATTAAAATTGTTATGAGCATTGTCAGTCCTCGGCCAAGAAAAGACCTGGCCTAATTTAAAATCGTTGACATCCCGTTCAATTTTATTCTTTTTTATATCTAGTAGCCGTCGCTCATATACTGTAACATTGTCTATTAGCTTCTTAATCCCCAATATCGCTTTGGGGAAAGTATATTTAGAAACTAAAGATGCAAAGTTCTTATTCACTTTCTCTCTTAAGTTATCTTCCTCAGGTTTATGGAACTCTATTAATAGCTTCATGTAACTGAAGCTGAGTTCCATATTCAATCTTTGCCATTTTAACAGTAATTCCGGAAAAAAGTTACCTGAGGTTGGCATCTTTAGCACTCGAAGGCCACGAGGGATGACCCGTTTCCTAAGACAGGCTTCGAAATGCTGTCTTGTTAGTTGTAGTCTCTTTAACTTCATAGAGTCCATTTCTATATTCTTCAATTCCTCCGATAATGTCCACACTCCTCTTCCGGCTCATAGAAAAGTAAAAGGTTCTCTACACCAGCCATACACTCTCGGAATCTCCCAATGTTGTCATCCACCCTCGACGTCACTTCTGGTGTGTACGCCAACTCAATCTCGATCTCGTCACCACCTACAAAAGCTATACTCTCAGCCTGGGTCAGAACAGTAAGTAAAGCAATGCACACCACGATGTAAGCCCAGACGAGTAAAGTACCAGTCACCAGTTCGATAATAACAGTCCAAACAAGCATGTAAGGTAACTGGAACAAGTAGGCTCCGCTAAAACTAGCGAAATGCAGTATAAAAAACTAGCGAAATGCAATATAAAAAAGCACGTAAAGCAAATAAACTAAAAACGAACGTTCCTTTAATAGACACAGTTAGCGCTTTCACCTCATCGGCTTCATCAGACTGTATTTGACTCAACTGAAACAGTCATATATATATCACATTCAATTAAAATTGCAATTAAACAATTAAATTCAAAGTGAATATAATTTAAAGCCACAATACAAAAAAATCAAACACAAGTACATACAGAAGTGCACGTATATGTTGTAAAAAGCAGAATGTACCTTAGGGGTGGAGATCTGGATCATCCGGATGAGGGCTGACCATCCCCCTGGTCTTAATGATAAGACTAATATACAAACCATTTTAAAGAAGAGGAGACTAAAAAGAAAATAGAGAGTTATAGAGCCTAGATTTTTAGTCTAGTTATTATTATGTCCCATATATAGATTAGGGGTTTTTTATGTATAGACCGTGATTTTCATGGTTTTTAAAGAAACTGTAATCTTTAAAAAAAATTGTGTTTTCAGTAACTGCGCTAGACCCATCCATCATTACATATATTCTCGTGTATATATATATACATAGTTTTAAATGTGAGTTTACATGTTAGAAATGCACGTTTTTAGAAATATACATTCTGCTTTTTACAACATATACGTGCACTTCTGTATGTACTTGTGTTTGATTTTTTTGTATTGTGGCTTTAAATTATATTCACTTTGAATTTAATTGTTTAATTGCAATTTTAATTGAATGTGATATATATATGACTGTTTCAGTTGAGTCAAATACAGTCTGATGAAGCTAACTGTGTCTATTAAAGGTTTTAGTTTATTAGTTTTAGCGTATGGAGTTGTGAGGAGCCTACTTGTTCACATGCTTGTTTGGACTGTTATTATCGAACTGGTGACTGGTACTACTTACTGTTCTGACCCAGGCTGAGAGTATGGCTTTACACACCAGAAGTGACGTCGAGGGTGGATGACAACATTGGGAGATTCCGAGAGTGTATGGCTGGTGTAGAGAACCTTTTACTTTTCTATGAGCAGTTAATTGCATTATCGGAGGAATTGAAGAATATAGAAATGGACTCTATGAAGTTAAAGAGACTACAACTAACAAGACAGCATTTCGAAGCCTGTCTTAGTCATCGTGCTAAAGATGCCAACCTCAGGTAACTTTTTTCCGGAATTACTGTTAAAATGGCAAAGATTGAATATGGAACTCAGCTTCAGTTATATGAAGCTATTAATAGAGTTCCATAAACCTGAGGAAGATAACTTAAGAGAGAAAGTGAATAAGAACTTTGCATCTTTAGTTTCTAAATATACTTTCGGGGATTAAGAAGCTAATAGACAATGTTACAGTATATGCTACTAGATATAAAAAGAATAAAATTGAACGGGATGTCAACGATTTTAAATTAGGCCAGGTCTTTACTGACAATGCTCATAACAATTTTAATAACAATTCTAATAATAAAAAGGCTGCTGCTAATGTATCGAAGGACACTGTGATAAATAAGGTGACTGAGGGACAGTCGACAGCTTTTAACAAAGACAATAGCAATACTACTATAATTGATGGTTCAGCTTTACTTGATACTGCTGAGAAAAGGACTAATGACCGCAATTTATATCCGGTAGTAGTGAATAGTAAACTTAACCATGTTAATACATCTGAAACTGAATCCTCTGTTATACATGATAGAGAGGCAGTGAAGGATACTGCTTTTAATGGTGCTAATCCTATAAGTCATGAAATAAATGTTGTTGTTAATAGAAAACAGAAGCATATTTTGACTAGTCATGATGGAGAAGGGAATTTTACTAATTTTGTTACCCCTTTCCCCATACAAACACCACAGTTCAGGGCGACCCGTTTCACGAGGGAAAGGCCCAGAAACGCAAGACCTCAGACACGGAAATGGAAGGGCCAACACTGAAGAAATTTTGGGAGAAGAAAATGAATCCATAGTGTATAATCTATCTAGTAGGCAATTAAATGAATATGAAGAACAAGTACTAAATAGAGGCTTAAGTTTTATTCCGAGTCAGAAAAGTGAGATCTCAGACTCCATTATTGACATGAAGTTATTCATTAGAAATGTTCAACTTAAATTAGATTATGGTGCCACTGATATGAGTGATGTATTGAATGTTTTCAAACCTACAAGTACATATGTACCCATATTACATCCAGTACTAGAGACATTTTCGAGGCTTGTTGAGAATGACTTACACAGTTATTATAATAACATTAGGAGTAGAAACAACAGTTTTTACAATAGGAACAATCTAAATAGAGCAGAGAAACAAGCACTGTATGAGTTAAGAAATGATAATTCTATCATTATCACCTCTGCAGACAAAGGCGGATGCATCATTGTTATGGATTACAATCAATACAAGGAGAGTGTGGATGAGCTTTTAAGTGATATTAAATCATATGGGAAATTGAACAGAGAGGATGTTATTACAAAAGTCTATGGGGTATATATGATGATTGATGATTTATTGAAAAGTGCAGTTATAGATAAAAACATTTATAAATACTTGAAGGTTGAACATCCACTTCTGCCTTTGTTGAAAGGCCTGCCTAAGATACATAAGGACTTATGCAATCCACCCATGAGACAAGGCTGGCTGACTGAACCATTTTCATTATATATAGAACACTTTTTGAGACCTGTAGTTGATGAGAACCCCTCTGTTCTTAAAGATAGCAAGGAGTTCTTACTTCATTTCTATGAATACATTTCAAAATTAGGAGAAGAGGATGAATACATCTTTGTGACCTTTGATGTCAACAGCCTCTTCACGGTCATACCCAATGACCGTGGTGTTGTATGGGTTATGGATTATTTACATAAATATACTTCCTTGAATAAGGATTTGATAGATTTGCTAGCATTGTTTCTAGAAACAGTCTTAGAAAACAATATATTCATTTTTGATGCAGATATATACATCATGGCTTATTGGGAGAAGGAAATACTTTTTGACTCAGATATTTAGTTTTACAGGAGGTTTGTAGATGACCTCTTTCTCATATGGAGAGGTAATGAGGTACAACTAATAGAATTTGAGAGGTACATCAACAATTCTGTGGAATTTTTGAAATTCTCGTCCAACTACTCTAGAGTGTCCATTGCATTTTTAGATGTGAACATTATGAGATTGAGCAATGGAATAGTAAACACGTCTATCCATAGGAAGAAATGCTACAGAAACACTCTTTTACATAGGGGCAGTATGCACCCTAGACATGTCTTTGAGAGTGTAGCTAGGAGTCAGTCCCTTAGGGCCTCGAGGCTGAACCCAATGGAGACAGGCTTTAGATTTGAATTAAATAAATTAAGTCAAAGGTTACGAGACAGGGCCTATAAAAGAGATGAGATTGATAGAGCTATTAAGTCAGCTGTCGAGCTCAGAGAGACTAGAGCACGCCCTTATTTTTCAAGTTCTATACTACAAGAGGAGCAGGATATGATTGTTGATACCCATGATGGTGATGTCAGGAAGGTACAGAATATGAGTATGCCAGAGAATAATAAGGGATGTATTAGGAGCAGATGAAGAAATTATGAAATTGGTAGGTAATGAACCTAGGTTCATATATAAAAATAAGAAGAACCTGAAGAAAATGTTCTTTGGAAGGTCCTCTAAAGACGAGGGTGAAGGTTGCAACACGACTTCTTGTGGTAACTGTAACCAGTGTGGACTAATTAATACTTGTCTTTCTTTTAAACCCCCTCTTGTTAACAGAGAATTCATTTTTACAACGAGAACGAATTGTAAGAGTATGAATGTGGTATACCTGGCCCAGTGTGAGATATGTGACGCGTTTTACATAGGTAAGACGAACAGAGAGTTTAGGTTCCGCATTAGGGAACATTTATATCACATCAGGACTGGTCAGGAACATAATGCACTAGCCAGACACTGCCTAAAGTTCGGCTTGGAACATACATTCACTTTTAGTGTGATTCAACATATTAAAACCAGCCTTAGGGGTGGAGATCTGGAGAACCACACATTAGAAATGGAGCTTAGGTGGATCATCCGGATGAGGGCTGACCATCCCCCTGGTCTTAATGATAAGACTAATATACAAACCATTTTAAAGAAGAGGAGACTAAAAAGAAAATAGAGAGTTATAGAGCCTAGATTTTTAGTCTAGTTATTATTATGTCCCATATATAGATTAGGGGTTTTTTATGTATAGACCATGATTTTCATGGTTTTTAAAGAAACTGTAATCTTTAAAAAAATTGTGTTTTCAGTAACTGCGCTAGACCCATCCATCATTACATATATTCTCGTGTATATATATACATAGTTTTAAATGTGAGTTTACATGTTAGAAATGCACGTTTTTAGAAATATACATTCTGCTTTTTACAACATATACGTGCACTTCTGTATGTACTTGTGTTTGATTTTTTTGTATTGTGGCTTTAAATTATATTCACTTTGAATTTAATTGTTTAATTGCAATTTTAATTGAATGTGATATATATATGACTGTTTCAGTTGAGTCAAATACAGTCTGATGAAGCCGATGAGGTGAAAGCGCTAACTGTGTCTATTAAAGGAACGTTCGTTTTTAGTTTATTTGCTTTACGTGCTTTTTTATATTGCATTTCGCTAGTTTTTTATACTGCATTTCGCTAGTTTTAGCGTATGGAGTTGTGAGGAGCCTACTTGTTCCAGTTACCTTACATGCTTGTTTGGACTGTTATTATCGAACTGGTGACTGGTACTTTACTCGTCTGGGCTTACATCGTGGTGTGCATTGCTCTATTTAGATAACAGACAACAAGCTGTTCTCCCGGATAACAACTTATCGACACCCCTCCCTGTTAACATTGGAGTACCCCAAGGCTCTATATTAGGTCCCCTTCTCTTTTCTATCTTTATCAATGATCTCAATGCTAACATACCACAAGCCACCTGCATGCAATATGCAGATGACTCTACCTTAATCTGTTCTGCTAATTCCATTTCCTCACTCCAGTCCCTCACCCAAATAGTATTTAATAATGCTGAAAATTGGTTTATGCAACATTGCCTCCTCCTGAACCCCCCAAAAATGAAACTATTGCTTTTTACTCCTACCCAAAAGTCTCCACAATGCCATTTCACAGTAACCTTGAATATATCTCCAGACTCTACAACATGTCTCCTAGGAATTACAATAGACCACCACCTTAACTGTGATGATCATATTAATACTACTATAAAATCAGTCAACAGAAAACTAGGCTCCCTTTATAGATTCAAAACCTTTCTCATACCATTAGCCAGAACTACCATTGCCCAGATCCACCTTATCTCTACTTTGGTTAATGCCTGTGCCATTTATACTAGTCTATCTAAAAGTAACCTGAGCAAACTTGCAACCATCTATAATAACATTGCCAGATTTGCCACAGGCGCCCCTTTTAGAACCCATCACTGTCTCAACCTTAGACAGCTGAGATGGTTAGAACTACAAAACCAACTTCTATATCAACAACTTACTATCACCCAAAAGATTCTCTACCACCCTATGAATACTCCAATCCTCACCAACCTGATTACTCCATACAAAAACGTAGCAACACTACGCTCATCTAATAAGGTACTAGTTTCCACTACCAAACCTAATAACAAGGCTGGAGACTCATTACTCTCAAACACCGTGGGAAAAGCCTGGAACCAGCTTCCCAATGAGCTCTCTTCTCTTTCTTCCACACTGCTCTTCAAAAAATATCTTAAGGAACATCTCAAAACACACTGGCTATGTCCCTGCTCTAACCCTGACTAACATCTAACTTTTTTTTTTGTCTTTTTTCCCTATCTCCCACTCCCTTTATTTGTCCTCTGTTTCTGTCCTACATTGTCTACTAGTTGTTGTTGTATCTTTCGGCTTTTCCCAGTTAGGGGTCGCCACAGCGGAACTCCAATCTGCTAATGATTGACAGTAGATTTTTACGTACCAAGTTGCCAGCCCTGACGCACAACCTTCAACGAAGGTATGCCCATTCATGCATGTCTCCACACAGAAGACACTTTAGCTGAGAATCGAACAGGACGACATCTTACTGTGAGGCGACAATGCTACTGCAGCACCACCACCACCGCAGCATCCTACATTGTCTACTAGTGATGACTTGAATAATAACCACTACCTATGTACTAAAGTAGAGTTCTTCTCAGCTCTGTCACAGTGTTACTTACTCTAAAAGTTTTCATTCTCTATCTTGCTGTAAGTAAACATAAGTTTCTATACCTGTAACCTGCCATCTGATGTAAAATTAACAAATCTTGCTTATGTGTCTTTTGTATGATATATCATCTCAAGTTTTGTGTTTTTTTATTCTTTTCTCTAGACAACTCTGTACACATTTTTATACCTGTTCTACATTTATTTAATGTAACTTCCTGCTATTGCATATATTGTAAGTCATGATACCTATCCTTTTTGAGCTTTTCTCCCCATGCCTCTACTGAAAATGGACATATATCCAGTTAGACTAGCCTAGTCAACAAATGAAAAATAAATAAATAAAATAAAGTTCACGCCAAAATGTGATTGCTTAACCCAACTACACTAGACTAAACCTCTAAGCCCCTCCACATCTCTATCTCATTTCCTCCCAACCATTCCTGCCTCCACTTAACCCTTTCCCCTTTCACCTCCCCAACCCACTTAACTCCTCCTAATATTAACCTAACCCCCCTCATGAAGATGTCCCGGGACAACTTAGTTTGTTGCCAAACTTCATTTGTCCAGGTCCCATTCAATAACACACATCACACCAAATGACATTTGACGACCTTTATTAAATTTCCATAACATAGCTTTGATCACCAACTTTATTAATTACAACTATTCATGATATAATTGATTCTAAATACAGCATAACATCCTTGTAATGTTAATCAGGGCAGCGTACCTACTCACCCTGCCCCAGTAAGCAGCGTCCATAACTCTACTCACTTACTTTACTTATGAAGCAGCATCCCATCTCACTTTATATACACCATTCATTGTAATGTTAATCAGGGCAGCGTACCAACTCACCCTGCCCAACAAGCAGGGTCCATACCTCTGCTCGCTTACTTTACTTATGAAGCAGCAGCCCAACTCACTTCATACACAATCCATTGAATTACCTTCCACCAAATAAGCACCATCCTTACCTCAGCTTGCTTATCTATTCAGCAGGCTTCCTCCAACTACTCATTTCCTTTCCCCAGATCCTTGAAATGAGCATCCAGACATCAGAGGGGGAACAGAAGAGGGCAAGCCTATCCCTCTTCTCCACCAACCAGCCTAACCAGGCTGTTCCCCCTTCCTTCTACCCAAAATTGTTCAACCCACTTCCCATAAAGGGAAGAGTCAAGCCAAACATCATTTGGTGTACCCATCATCTCTAGAGTACCTTAGAATCCCATCAGAAACCCCTATACCATGCCATCACTGAAACACACCCTAATGAAACTAAATAAAGTAAGATTACCGTGACCTCGTTGTAACACCAGAACGTCCACACCAAGAGAATACATACCCTTTTAGCTCGATGCCTTCAAAGCTGAAATCATGGCTCAACCTAAATGTATTGACAGCCTATAACCACAACAAAACTGCAAACTATAACCCCTTGAACTCAAGACGGCACCCAGTCAAACAACGAGTAGCAAGTCTCACATCCAAGACCCTGTTAACCATAGCATATCCTATATGTCTAACAATTTCACTACTGTAGGGAACAGTCTAACTCCAACTTTAATGTCCTACCTTAGCTGGCAGAAAACCAGCATCCCTTGTCTTACAGCTGCCTTATCCTGCAAACAAGCTTCCTTTAAATCTACTAACTCCCCTGTAACAATGCACCTAGTTTCTAAAACCACCCCAATACAGCCACCTACCTACCATGCTTCCAAAATCCTATCTACAAAATTCATCCAAACCCCAAGTGAAATGATCCTTGTACTATTCTGTAAAACCTTAACCTGGTATGCAACATTAACACTACCTAACTCAAATTAATAACAGATGCCAGCATCTTGTCAAACACCTCATTGTCCCTTCTCCCACCTACAGTTCAAACTGGATGAGTGAATGCAACCACCCAAGGTTCCAAGAAAGCAAAGATTGAACTTCACTGGCTTGTAAGAACCATAGGGCTACAGCCTAATAAGTTCCCATGCTCCTATGAATGTCGTGACTCTACTCATCCCATGGGATCCCCACACTCTCCAGCATCCCTACCTACCTTTTCCTTACTTGCCCCAAATCCCAGACCAATAATCAGCTCCCACTGATTAAATGCAAAGGTCTAACATTCCTTACTAAGATAATACTCAGACTCATCTTGAGCCCCATTCAAGTGGCAAGAACATCCATCCCATCAAAACATCACCTTTCAAATCCTGCTGTGAAGTCACCGAATTATGCCTTCTGCACTTCAGCAATTTCCATCAGAAACTGTTGCCCACTTGTGCTCCCCATGTGTAACCTCCTCGCTTACCACTGCTTCCATCATTGGTGAATTCACTGTGTATCTCCCCAACTGGTACTCGGCACACCACCATCTACAAAGAAAAGTACAAAAGTAAACCCTCTAATATGTAAAGAGAAGGCTCCACCTTATACCCACCTATTCCAAATACAGCCGCAGCATTCCAAGGCCCCATCTGCAAGACAGAAAAGACATGTAAATCATCCAAAATACATCAACCACATTCCAAGACATCTTCAAGGACAACCTATCCTGCCAACCCCAGACGAAACGTAATACCACCACTCACATCTATGACAAAGCAGCCAAAACTGAAGCTATGCATAAAGGCCCAATAATAGGGACAGCTCTTAAATATTGTTCTTATAAACTTATAAAGTTGCTAAATTAACAGGATTTCTGGCTGCATACATTTTTCTGCAGGATACAAAATCTGAAACACCAATGTACATCAATACTGAGTGACTTCATTCCTCAGATCAACCCAGCAAATTGTCAGAAAAATTGCATATTTCATGAGGAATAGATCAATAATATGGCACGAGACACGCAGATTTTTTAATATTGAAATATTTGCTTTCTTGCAGCATTGTGTATGTTGACCACTGGGAACATTACCCCTGCAAGCCTATATATTTTTTAACTATTAAAAGTTAGCCATAAATGTCTCATAAAACCCGTGACCCTGTCCTACTCCCATGGTCCACTAAGACCTACTTTGACCCAGAGGCAGACCTGCCAGCTGCACATCATAAAATGCTTTTATTTTCATGAACAAATTAAATAAAAGTTATCTGCTTCTTATTTGAGCAGTACCAATAATCATTAAAACACCATTACTAATCATGAATAAAGTCAAGGTTTGTCTGTAACATTAAGTAAAATATATGTCTGTATAATCTGTAAACATGTTTCTATCCTGTAAACCACACTTTTCACACATTCCCTTTCTCCCACTGTTACTTGCATGTTTCATGTCGAGCTCTCACTCATCTATACACTAAGGTTCTGCCCCTTAATCCTCAGAAACTGTTGACACAATGGAATAACTGCTCTAAAAAGGTGGCTGGCATAACAGGCTTGTGTCAGCATGGATTTATAAGGAATAACATCAAAACAAATGCCCGTCAGCAAACAAGTCTCTCCCCCCATAAGGTTAAAGCACTATGCATATGAGTGTCCATCACCCAGGAAAACGGATCACTTTAAGGCCTCTCAGTGCAAGTAGCGCATCCCTCCAGGTCTCCCACCACTGGCGTGCCATGTCATCTACTTCTGCCTAGTTACTGTAGAACTCCAATCCAGCGACTAAACACCTTGGAATGTCCACACCACCCAGCCACTGTAGCAGTCCCCACAACGACGAACAGAAACCGCTCAACCTGACTCAAACTCCTTTCCACTGTAGAATGTCAGACAACCCAAGTCAAAGTCTAACCTATCAGTGAGAACATGAGTTACCAAGTAAGCAAAATACTCATCACCCACCCGACATCTAATTTCACCCTTAGCTATAATTCTCTTCCAAACAGTTCTTGTTTCTCCTCTGGGTTCCATAAGAATCATTTCAGTTCATATCCTCTACTGATGAAACTGTTGTGACTGAAGATAGTTACACACTGCTGGAATTTCAAAATTTTAAACTTTTTTTTTAATTCCTCAAAAGAGCACATGACCAATTTTGTGTCATAAATAAGTCCTTTATTGGTAACCTAATTTGCAAATGGAAATGAAGTGCTAACATTATACACATCGTAAGTGCTTGCTATTTAAATGTTAACTAAACACCATTTTTTTATTAAGCTCATGCATTATAGAAGCTGTTTATTATAGTGTTTCGCACATTTTACTCCAAACATAAATTGACTAATCCAACGTTTTACAGCTAAACAAATCAATGCTGACCCTGCACATGTGACTAACTCTCACCACCTGGAGCAAACCACATGCAGAGGCAGTGCACTGGCAAATAAACCACTCTCCAATTTCCCTGGATGGGAGCAACAAACAACAACCAACATATAGAAACCAAAATGGACAGCAATGCTCCCACCACCAGAGCAGTGAACTTTTCTTTTTTGTTTTGGCCCTCACTGCCATTGCACATGCATACCTTCCCCTCTCCCCAGTACCTGGAACAAACATCAACTGCAGAAAGCCCATGAAGCACTAAACCACCAACAGGACTCCTTGAAGAAGTGAACATGAAGTTCAAAGCCTCCCACAGCCTTTGATACCTACACGACCGATGAACCAACCAAAAGCACTCTGCCCCAACAAACCAAACCACCATGTGGTTACCCCTCACCCTGCACTGAATCCAACCTCCCCAGAACAAATGACACCTCCCCACACTGTCCAAACATCCAACCAGAGACAACGAGCCAAAACAGCGACGCCTACCACATATTGCTCCCACAAACCTAGAAAGCCAATGGACGTGTCATCTCTTTTTCCCTTCCCATTTATGTAAAAAAAAAAAAAAAAATTGACTCTCTAGAAATCAAACATGGCAGGTATCAGATAAGGCACATGCTTTCCACTCCGAACCACAAAGGCAAACCCAAAGGGAAAAAAATAACCTCTGAAGCAGTCACCACCTCATATAATTTCAACCTCCCAGCACACGAAATCCAGACCAAGCTGGACATGATGGGGGGACAAAGCAACAAACAGGGACTCATTTCAAATATTGCTCCTATAATTAGGACATTGCTAATGTATCAGGACTTGCCTCCACCCTACCCGTACCACCATCAGAATACCGTTTACATTCCTTTTTTTTTTTTTTTTAAATCTTTACATTTGTTGACCAGGCTAGTCCAACTGAGCCAGTGGAAAACAGAGTGGGCCAAAATCCCAGCCCGGCTCCGGCATTCTGCAAACCTCTGTACAGTTGAGTGGAAACAAAACAAGACACCTCTCAGTCTCTCAGACAATGTCAACTGCACATGCGCAAAGAGCAACACTGCACTGGCACCCACGAAACACCACAACTCATCGCCTGTGAGTCCAGCAAATACCACAATGCCACAAGAAGGCATAAAACATGTTCCAGCAATGTCCCTTCAAGCGAATCAGATCCCGAACAGGACAATGGCCATCCAACTGCCCCACAACATTAATTCATACAGAGCCAACTTGCACATATTTACAACTCAACAGCCTAGTAATGCAGCCAAAACTCATCTGAAAGGCCCCAGCTAGAGCACGACAGTGCTGCTGACCGTATGCAACAATGCAAAACAACAAGAAGGTCTCCCCTCGGATCCCCAGACTGAACGACCACCCCCACAGCCCCCAACCATAAATCCTCCAAACTGAACCACCAGAAACACCAAACAATCCACCAATTCACAGTCAAATGACCCTGCAATAAACAACAACAAACACCAGCACATCTCCCAAACCATGACCAACCAGCCTTACCTACCTCTGGCAAGCCACCAGGCCCACCCGACCACAGCAGCAGTACCCAATGTTGTCTTGGACACAAACCTGCACTGTAGCAAGTTCACGCCAAAATGTGATTGCTTAACCCAACTACACTATTCTAAACCTCTTAAGCCCCTCCCCAGCATTATCTCACTTCCTCCCAACCATCCCTGCCTCCACTTAACCCTTTTACCTCCCCAAACCACTTAACTCCCCCTAATATTTACCTAACCCCCCTCATGAAGATGTCCCGGGACAACTTAGTTTGTTGCCAAACTTCATTTACTGCAAGATTTGAGCATAGTGTATACATTATACTGCACTTCTATTTCCATAAGTAGAATTACCTGTAAAAGGTAACTTTTTGTATTTTGAATCCAGTCGGGACAATCTTTTAGCTTATTTCACAGCTGTGGCAGTACTGTGATCTGCTGTCAGGTTTGAGCCTCATTTATTACAGTGATATTGATAAATGTCTGCATAGTTTACTGCCTTAGTCTGTGGTAAGTTTGCAATAGTGGCAGAACTGTGAATTCTGCTCCAGGATTTGTGTTTCAGTTCTTTTAATAGTTGCATATACCCACTTAAAGTTGCATTACAATGCCTTTCTGTTTACCTTGCTACTGTTTTTTTTTCTTCCTGTTCTTTCAGTCTGCCCCACCCCTAGATGAGGCATTAATCTAAAAGTTTTGTATTTCTAACAAGAGGAATTGAGCTCCAGTTTAAATTTGTTCCCATCTCACCCTAACTCATTCCCTAAAATCTTGTGATTTTAACATACTGAAGCATATAATGCATTTTGTATACTTCCAGTCCACAACCATACCTCATTATGGCATCCAGAAATTGTTTTGGGTCTGGATTCTTTAACTAAGTGACTTACCAGCTAATAATAGGCAGTAATAGAAAGTGCAAATAGTTATTAACAAAATGGCAGTAAGATTATTAGTCAAGGAAGTCCTACAGTGCATAAATTAATATTTGCTTGCTATGTATTGTTCATATGTATGTTCATATTGATGTATATGGTTTGAAACACCAATGTGGGAGACAGGACAATTCACTGAAAATGCTGGTTTATATCACACCATTCTGTAAATATTGCTAGTTGTTTGTTAGTAATTATGAAAATAAACAATACTTCCATATGTACTTAATACTTCAAAACTCAAGTGATCACAAACTGTTGAATGAATTTAGGTGAACATTTAGATATTGTTGAACAAAACTTGTCTTTAATATTTGTTAGTTGCATAACTTGAGAGATTTCCAGTATTGTTTATATTGCTAATTATACAGTTAAACATGTTTTCATATTTCTGTAAATATCTTAATAAACATAAACTTACAGAGGAATTTTTTGTCACATAAAAACCTGTCTGGTTAACAAAAGCGTTCTAATATATATTTAGGTTGTATAGTTTTCAAGATATGAATATTTGTCAAAGTTTAAATGCTTTGGATTGCATTAGAATACATTACAGTGTTGATGGAAAAGACTATGAATGTACTGAATATTATCACTGATGACATTGTTATTTGTACAGTTTACATAGCTTTTGCTGTTCACAAAATATTTGCATTTGTTTATCTTATGCTTTTTAAGTTTATTTTTCAGAAAAAGCTCTGGAATGCTAGATGTGCATAGGCTGCAAGAGGTATGACATTCCACACCACATAGGAGTTAATGAGCTAAAAGTATGTGTTACTGGCTTCTGGCCATTATGGTAATCTGACTTCCAAAGTCCCTCTCTTCCCCTCTTTCATTGCTGTTTTCTGTTGTGTAAGCTATTTAACCTATTTAATTACTTTTTCAGCTGTTGTTTTCCATATATCCAAAATGCTAAGCCATCTGCTTGGCACCCCAACCACACTCTGATAGGTCCACAATTAATCCTGCTCTATCATTGGGCAGATAAGGAATTTATTTTATTGTTTTATACTTCAGTTAACTGTTCAGAATGCTACTGATTTATTTTTCCTTTATTTGTTGATTTGCCTTTAAGTCTTTCCAAAGGTCCATAATACTTGAAATTGAACTGTCAGGGTAGTTTAAGTTTTGTTGTAGTATTACATTCATAAGCAATGTCTTTGTGATATTACATTAAGAGGTTTACTATGCCTTGTATAGACACAAATGCCCAGAAAGTAAATTTTATCTATAAAACCTCCCTTAAAACTAGAACCTATAAACTCGGTGTGGCTAAACAAAGCAATTGTGGGAGACAAGTGTAGAGCAGCTAGTCTGCACATTAAGCAGCACTACTGTCAAATCTTAGCACAGAGTAGTGTAGTGCCAAACCCCAGGGACTACCCAAGGAGACCTCTGTATAACCCAATCAACAACCTACAGTAGCCAACCCAAATACAGGTCCAGACAACAAGGATATGCAATTTCCAAATGTCTCTGTGGCCAGTTTGGTAAATATCGGCATCCTGAGACAATGTAGCAATTGTCTTGTGTTCGCAGACAACTGTTTAATCCTTTAAAAAAACAAGCAAAGTATGAGAAAGATGCACATGCAGGATTTCAATGGAGGCAAAAATTTTGCATACAAACAAGGCTGTCAGGCGCACACTGTATAAATACCGGACGTAGTGTCCACCAAACACATAGCGCAATCTATGCTTAGGCACTAAAAAGTAATCTTCCCAAACTTCAAGCACCTCCTATAAATGATAATGCCTGTCCTCAGCAATCTCTAAAGTACTCCTCAATAGCAACACCAAATACTACACATACTCCCACACCCAGTGGAGCCCCAAGAGCAAAGCACATAAGGCAGGAGAAGACATTACCCAGGACTCTTGTCATAGGAAACTCCATTGTATGACACACAGATGCCGCATTCACTAGACTGAACAAGGTGAGCATAATGGTTAGTTGTTTATCTGGAGCAGGATCTACCAAGTTATGCCAGCACTGAAGTCACTACAACAGGTACCAGGAAGATTCTATCATAGTCCATGTGGGAGTTAATGTCCTGAGATGTACTTCTCTAGACTATATAGAAAGAAATATTATTGATCTTTCTGAATATATATCTCAGGGAGGTATGTGCTTTGTATTGAGCAGCATTCTGCCTTCACTAAGAATGATGCCACAGTACCAACAAAAGATGAATGACTTTAATAATTGGCTATGTTTCTGCTGTCTATCCAGGGGGGGTTCAATATTTGTTACCATGGGAGAACATGATTAACAGATCACATTGCTTTGCAAAGGATGTTCTGCTCCTGCCTCCCCTAGGCTTCCAAATATTGTCTAGAACTTTATCCACCCCTTTAGAGCCTTTTTAGGCAATGCCAAATTAAAAAAAAAAATACTAAAATAGCAAAAAACCTAAAGGTGTTACATCCTACAAGCTAAAAAAGCAACAAAAGCACAAACTGAAGTAAAAGCCACAAAAGCTCAATGGCTTGCAAACCCTGGTCTGTTCAGAACAACAAGATGCAAACCACCAAAAAATGCTGTAAAATTTATAGATTGTTTAAAATAAGTGCTTATCTTATTTTAAACAATTTTATTAAAGAGGGTTTTAATGGTCCTGTCTATTTCACTGCATATTTTGGTGATTTGCATCTTGTTGTTCTGGACAGACCAGGGTTTGTAAGCCATTGACCTTTTGTGGCTTTTATTTCACTTTAAGGTGTTACAGCCTAAACAAGAACCTCCACAACCTACACGTTCTCAGTCTGGACAATATAAATATTTGTGCCGTTACAGAGACATGGTTCAAATTCACAGAAAGTACTCCAGCAGTGTAAGGATTCAGTGTCTCCAACACATTTAGACCATCAATTGCACAGAGAGAGACTAAAGGTGGAGGAGCTTCAGTCTATATTAGCAACAAGAATAACTCTGCATTGGTTTAATGGGATGATGCCCTGAAATTTATCCACATAAAAATCACTGTACACAAAGTTCCATACCATATCCTAGCAAACTATAGGTCACCCTGTATGTCCCTAGAATCCCATAGCTTGTACCTAGACCTAATGGAGACACTGACCATTAAACCAAATACCCTATTCATGGGAGACTTAAACTGCTCTTCTATAGATGGGGAAACATACACTGCCTTATACTCATAGGCACAGCAGTTCCTGGACTTTTTTAACACAAATACCCTCAACCAGATAGCACACAACCACCAGAGGTTCAAACATACCAGACTTGGTACTCACCAGTATGGGACAGTGCATTATCTCCCCCTCCATTTGTGAGGTTGGACCACAAAGCTGTCTCCTTTGAAATAAAAATAAACTTGGTAACCCTAGCAAACCTTGTAACAGTTAGGAACTATTCTGAAGTAAACAACACCCTATTAAGCGATAGTTTATTAAAATTCAGTGCCACTCTCAACCCCAAATTCACAACAACCTATGAAGAAGTGTTCACAGTGACCCTGTACAACTATGTAAATGGTTGCATAGAAGCTGCTGTACCAACTAGAAGTAAGCCTACAACAATCTTTAAAAACAAACCGCACTGGTGGAATTCTAACCTTAATAGGGTATATAATAAAATGAAAAAGTCATGGCTAAAATCAAGAAGAGCAACTCCAATGATGATAGAAGCTCTCTAATTAAACTAAAGAGGAAACCAAGATGATTTATTTAGTCCAGCAAGGACAATTACAAGGTCAAGATAGCCTCACAGGCTAAAGACAGCCACAAGACCTTCTACAGGTATGTGCAAAACCTCAAAGGGAGCACACATCAGTGTGCCAAACTGGTGGTCAATGCTGCCACCTTCCTGAGCACAGCAACACAGCAAATTTGCTGTCTGACAAATTCAGCTCAAACTTAGCCCCACTCCCCCAGGCTCCTGTCATTAAATACCTATTAGTCCACCCAGGAACTATTAACAAGGAGCAGGTCCTGGTGGGGCTCATTAAAGCCAAAAAAAATCCTCAATGGGACCCAACGGTATCCCAGGATGGCTCCTAAATAGCTGAAAATATGGCCTATAAGGACCACTTGAATCACTTTTCAACCCTAGCCTCAAAAGTGGCTTTGTGCCATGTGACTGGAGGACTGCAATGATTATCCCACTTCATAAGGGGGGACTGTCAGTTGACTCTGGAAACTAGAGACCTATTAGTCTGACTAGTCTAATATGCAAAGCCATAGAATGAATTATCACTGAAATAATAACAAAGACATAACACACTTTCAAACACTAGCTCCAACTCAGTTTGATTTGTCTGTGGAAGATCATGCCTGCTAAACCTGGTGGACTTATTTGAGAAAGTCACCAACGCAACAGATAAGGGAAAAAAGAATCATACTGCATACCTGGAACCAGCTAAGGTGTTTGATACAGTACCCCACTCAGGTATAGTTGACAAAATCACTGAACTGGGCATAACAGGGGTAACAGAAAATACACCCCTGGGATCACTTCATTTGGTCTTCTTGACAGAGGCTCAGTTAATGAATCAATGGGGTGGCGAAAGCTGACACACTCTGGCTAGGCTTATAAATGCCCTCGGGCAAATAGCCTAGTAACTGCCTATGAACCTATAAACCCTTATATAACTCACTGGATTGCCAGCTGGTTCACAGACAGGACCCAAAAAGTGAGGGTTGATGATGCCACCTCTGTTAAGACACTAGTCAGTAATGGGGTACCTTGGGACTCTGCACTGGGACTGCTCTTATTTGGCATCTACTTCTTGGAGTTAAAGGCTAATGGCAAGGGCCTTTGGCTGACCAGGTTTTCAGATGATTGCAAATTGGGAACTATCATAGAGTCCCCACATGATATAAACATCTTACAAGAGGGCTAACATAGAGAAATGGCCGGTGCAAAAGTCACAGACTAAAACTCAATGTCAAGAAATGCATTACAGTGCATTTTGGGAAAACTGCCACCTAGGCTAATTACTCCATCAATAAGGCACTCCTAAGAGTTGACCCAGTAGTCAGGGATTTGGGAAAATATGTAGACATAATCTGGCCTTTGACCAACATGTGGCCAAGGTAATCAAAAAATCAGGCCCTGGAAGTCATAGTGCCATTTTATTTGGCCCTTATCAGACTCATCACTGAGTATAATGCCCCCTTCTGCATGTACCTGACCAAACATATACAACAGATGGAATGCTCACAAAAATTCCTTACTATGATAAAACAGGGTATAACACATTGTGCTATATATATGGATAGCCTTAAACCTTATTTCTATACTCTGTCTCTTATGGTTTACTGAGAGGTGATCTCTGCCTGGCATATAAAGCATCCTCGGAGCCAGCTCTGATGGACCTTTTGCACATCTGCAAAATGAACAATATCAGAATCACTAGATTCAAGGATTTCAGTTTTGCTTGTGACATAACTATGACATATTGGCAAGACATTTATGTGTCTCAGGGGATCTCCATTCTCTGGAACAGGCTACCCATACATGTGAAGCAGAGTCCATTCCTAACCCTATTTTAACATAACCTTGACCAGTGGATGGGAAATTGAAAATTCACCCCGAATCTGGCCCATGTATCTGACAGACAGAGCCAGACATTAATACCCACACTAATACACCTTCCCCACATTACCTCTGGAAACTTCCTAACTAACATACCCCTTCCTAATAAATGCCCATGTTGCATAGAGACACACTTGGGTTGGATTACATGGCTAAGCTTATAAAGGCCCTGGTCGTCATTAGCCTAGTATATAACTATGAACCCATGAACTATACACCTGAAAATCTGCTTATAAATCCTTATGATTTGCAGTGGATAACTGTCTGATAGAGCTTATGTGGTTAATGTCACAGGTGCCACCTCTGGAACCAAAAACATTACAAGTGGGGTACCACAGGGCTCAGTGTTGGGCTGTTTTCTATTTGGCATCTATTTCACAAACCTTCAGACCAACACTCCTAGCTTATGGATATCTAAGCTGTTATTTGATCTTCCATTAATTCATATTTGTTCCAGCAGGGTTTAGACCATGTTAACAACTGGTTCAAGGACAACAGTCTCAAGTCAAATGTGCAAGGTTCCCTGGCTTACACCACCCAAGAAAGTTAATTTCCTGTGCCCCTGTCCCCTGTCGAGCAGAGACACAGAAGTGATCCCCGGGGTGTATTTCCTATTTCCCATCCACTCATCAAGATTTTTCTTGAAGAGTGCTAATGAGGAACTTTGCTTGACATAGATGGGTAGCTTGTTCCAGAGTATAGGAAGTTTCTAGGACAGGAATCTATCCCTCCAGCATGTCCTGTTTATTGTGGTGACAAGGTTTAGGTCCCTAGAGCATGTAGCTTGGAGGGATTGGGATTTCTTTAGGTGTAGCATGTCCAACAGCTCTGGGTTTGACATAGCTTTATATGTTAGGCAGAGATCTCCTCAGAGTAGGCGATATGCTATGGAGTAAAGCTGGAGTTTTTTGAGGTGGTCAGTTTAGGGCATTTGTTTGAGGCCAGTAGTCCTCTTTGTGAAGTACTTCTGTGACCTTTCCAGCTGCTGCAGATGTCTTGTGAGGTACATTCCAAAAGGGGCGTTGTACTCTATAATGAGTTTAATGAGTGCTGAGTAGAGGGGAACAATGACCTCTTTTATCCTGGATGAGAACCCTTTACTGATGAGGTGTGCCATAGAAGTATTTCCTGACTACTGTGACGGTGCGATTATCAAAGGAGAGACTACTGTTCACCTTGGTCCCAAGGTCTCTTATCACACAAGTGGCGTTAAGTAGACTGCCATTTATGTGGTAGTTCATGGGCATAGAATTTTAACCAAAGGGTATGACAATGCACTTTTTGGCATTGATCTTGGGGCCATGCCTCTGACACCAGGCATCTGTCTCAGTGAGGTCCTTCTGTAGGATGTCCACATCATTTGGGGACATGACTATGGCGCCTAGTTTGCAGCCATCTGTGAACTTTGTTAGCCAGAGGCCTTCTGTGTTAGCCTGTACTTCAGAGAAGTAGATACTAAACAGGAGAGGTCCTAGAATTGAACGCTGTGGTACTCCACTTGTCACTGGTTTGAAGTCAGATTTGGAGTCTGCAACTTTTACAATGTGAGTAATAGTTTCTTAAAGACTCCTCTGTGAAGATTTATGTCTAAGCTTATGAGCTATGAAAGCTCCAGCACTATTTCACCTTCTATTACTTCACAGAATAAATGTTTCCTAAATGCAAGGTTAAAGGACTAAATATTCATTAACAAATAAAGAAGACACTTGGGAATGATAAATTTATATCCCAAAGTATCCCTCAACTCTGAAACAAATTTCTACGACATGTCAAGCAAAGTAATACCTTGGGACCTTCCAGGTACACCCGGATAACTGCACAGGTAGCCTCAGATTCTCCCCCAGTCTATCTTATACTGTCTTTTGTGAAGCTGGAAAGAAGATTTGAATATAGTTTATTTGCTACAGTTTGTAATTATTGTCAGAATGATTGCCTTGCACTTAGTAAGGAGTTATGACTGTTTACAGCCAACTAACTACAGTCTGTCAAAAACTCCACACAAAATGACAGGATAAGTAGCTCTGTTCCAATGGCATGTTCTGAAGAACCAGAGCTCAGAGAAGAATGTTCTGACATAAGAGGGTGATAAAAAATGCTTGTTAAAGTTACTAAGTAGAAACAGTTTTGAAAATGTGCTAAGCCTGTTAAGTAAGGTTAGTATTTTGAAGACAGTGTAGTACAAGAAATTCCTCAGTGTTGACACCAAGAATCATGTTTTTCTTCTTCTCATGAAGCTAAATGTAAACACATAGACTAGCTTTCCGATAAGCAACAGGTTTTGGGGAAAAAAAAACATAACTGAAGGAATTATGTAATACACACTTAGAGATACACATGCACACACTTGTGTTGGTGTCTGCATGAATATTACTAGTGCTTCTCTTTATTTTGAGGGAAGTTCTTAGTGCTTACAATGCCTTTATATATAAAATAGTAATTTCTTCTAATTTGGAAGAAGCATAATACTTACTTTGCAACTAGCATGATTGAAGAGTGTATTAAATGTTTTCATGATAAATGTGCCAAGTACAAATATAGTATTATCTTGGCTAACTAAATATTAACACTTTGAACCACTGTGGATTGTTACAATACCAATTCAATTACCTCTTTACATTTTTCAGCGTTAACTAACAAGCAAAACTGTTGGAGTTCTTAAGTCTATGCCATTTTAAATCTTTGGCTTAACAAAAATATGCTCACATATTTGCAAATAATAGTTTATAAATTACAAGATGAACAAAGATTTATTTCTAAGTGGAACTTGGAAAAGTGTTACATTACTGTATTTTAACTAGATTAGTTCAAAGATGTTTCAATCTGCACATGAAGTCAAATGTTCATATTCATTGACTACCTATTATTAAATTCAATACTGTATGTTAACCTTTGATTAAAATGAATAATCTACTCAATATTTCCACTATTTCTACTTATTCATCTCAATTGACCACATTTTACTAAAATCTGATCTGTTTTCTAAATTCTATATGTAACATAAAATAACACTAAATGTTGGTTAAATCTACCATCTTTTAACATTAATGTTCATCTTTTAATTTTCTTTGTACTTACTTCTAATATGCCTTCGTCAACTTTACAAGAAACCTTGGAGAAGTGCTGTTGAGGGTCAGGGTATGCATACTATTTTGGAAGCCTGTTCTATGCCTTTCAACAATAATATATTTTCTAACATGATTATTATTCATTACGTAATACTTTTGGGACATATGGTTCAGTTCCAAAACCAAAACTGAATTATCTCAAAGAAAGGTCAGGACTGGAGTAAAAAATAATAATGGTAATCCAGCACACACAGGAAGTAATCCAAGAGAGGCCTACAAATTGCATAGACCACCAGAGCCACACCAAAAGTAAAACCAAAAGCTTTCATTCCATTAACTAAGCACTTTCGTCCCCTTGTTGCATAACAGGACTTCTTCAGAGTAAAACAACCTACTAGTCAATCCATTAATATACGTTCCCAAAACCAGAATATCCACCCACAATATGATTAGCCAATAGAAAGCATAGACAATAGTGCAGTATTTAATTACTATATGTGTGTGTGTATGTGTGTGTGTGTGTGTGTGTGTGTGTGTGTGTGTGTGTGTGTACATATATATATATATATATATATATATATATATATATATATATATATACATATATATATATATATATATATATATATATATATATATATATATATATAAATATATATATACATATATATAAATAAATAAATAAATATATATATATATATATATATATATATATATATATATATATATATATATTTCAGCTAAAAAATAAGAATCTAGGAAATAGTATTTAAAAAGCATAAATCCATAAAAAACATTTAAACTGCATACTCATCTGTATGTAAACTTTTTTGTTACAGGTTCAGTAGTTAATGATTTCATTTTCAACCAGCAAGAGAGGGATATGGACTCATTTAACCCATTAGAGCCCAAGGCATTGGTGTTTAATTGCCTTTCAAATTCCTTACATTCAAGCCTTATCTTCCACGATCCACCACTTGGATTTTGGTCAACTACTTCTATGATAAAGAAACCAAATACATGACCTTCATATTTTTGAATATGTCTCCACAAACCATTTCTATGATCTTTTGTTTTAATATCTCCTAGGTGTTTGTATATAGTATCTTTCAGGGATCTTTTAATTTTGTAAATGTAGAAAGAAGTACATTTCTGCATGAAGCAACATAAAACAACTTCTTGTTATCACAGTAACATTTTCTTGGATATTTTATTTTCCCAAACCCATTCATAAAAATACTGTCCCCTTCTAAGATAAATTGGGCATTGGGAACACCTCCCACATTTTAACATTTCCTTAAAGGTGTTTAGTGTTTTTAAGAATCTTTTTCCCTGCTCCAAAAATGTCTTATGTTCCAGTCTCTCCTATAAACAACAGTGGGGACCTTCCCTATTTTTTCCATGTCCATCCCACAAATGTCAACATTTTTCCAGTTATTCAGCATTATTTCTCTTATAGCCCATCCATCACTATTGCACTTAACAATGAGATCTCTGCTTAAACTGTGATTACTATCCATGTTGTTAATTACCTCAACACAGTCAGTGCCTAAGTGGCTGGTAAAAAACATTCACCTTTTCTCAGTTACTTCAATAAAAATGATTTCTAGAAATCAGATGGGTAACCTCTATTTGATAACACAGTCATCAGTTTTTCACTTTCCTGGTAAAATAAATCCAGTGCAGACGTCATTCTTGCCAAGCTGACTAGTTATCCCTTTACAAGTGCTTTCTTTTGGTGTAAAGGCTGACAACTGTCAAAATGTAGCAACACGCTGGAATAGGTAGGTTTCCTATATAAGGTAGATATAAAACTTTTATTAGTATAATCCACTTTAAGTTCTACATCTGAATAACAAATTAATCAAAATACTTGTCCATAGTAAATTTGAAAAAAATCAGTGTAGTGATTCACATATTTAAAAAATTCCAACAATCTCAACTCAGTATGTCCAGCCATTATTAAAACCAGAATTAAAAATAAAATGATGTTCCCAATAAGCTAGGGCAATGTTGACAAAGATGGGACACATGCTTCTGAATCACCATTCCATTTTTTGTTTGAAGATAGTCCTGCAAACCAAATAAAGTTATTGTTTAAAACAACCTCTATGAAAGTCCTTAATACTCATATGGTGTTATCTAACTTGTCATGTTTGCCCAAATAATGGGTGAACCAGTCAACTCTGCAAGTGTGGCGTATAAATGAAAACAGATCTTCTACATCAATTGTTACCACAATAAGATGTTTATTAAAGGCATTCATGTGGATTTTCCATAAAAAGTCTTGTGAATCTATGGTTTGGTTATTATTAAACATGGTCCCCAAAATTCAAATTGTATTATCTCTTTCCAATTAGGGGTTCATAGAGTTAGGCCTATGGGACTGTAGGGAAAATACTAGTGTTGCATGCTTATTTTTTTTCTAGGCCTCATACATGTCCAGGCAGTATGGGTAAAAGTTATAAGCCTTTGATTACAATGCACTCTTTTTATGTGATCCAATTATATACAAGTTTGAGCTTAGGTGTCTTTCAAGATGTGGATCATAGAATCATGGAACATTAATGGCATTCAACAGACACATACACAAAAAAGGAAACCATTTTCCCATTAGGCATACAATTCTAAAAAGCAAAAATAAATTTTATACAAGACACACACATAACAGCTGATAAATTAGATCTAATTTAAAAGTTGTTAGAAAGACATTATGGAAGCTGGTACAAAACATAACAGCTTGTGAGTAGCCATACTAATAAAACATATTTTCAAGATACTATTCTAGACTGTGGTGCTGAGCAACAAGGCAGTTGGTGTTATTTTACTCACAAGAATAATTCTTTTATGAAACTTATCCTATTCCTAAACATATATGAATGCTGTCATAATCAGCATAAATGTATTATGGAGATATGTAGTTTATTGAATACATTTAAGAATTTCTACTATATTATAGGTGATGATTGGAACTCTCTCACTGATCCAGTAAGGAATAGTTTTTGCCAATTCTAATTATATAACAACAATGTCTTATTACACTTAATTTCTGACTTTGATTTGATATTTTCAACCTCAGCATATAAATCAGATTCTAAGGACATTAACTTCACTCATTTTTCACAATGCCATAAAGCATGATCTCAATAAGATTTTTTTTCTTATTTTCAGTAAATTCTTATGTACATTAATGAACGTTTATACTGAACCAAGATAGTTCTCTGATCATTCCAAAACTAAGTTAGAAATAGATTGTTCTACTAGCTCACCAAGTTACTCAAATAAATATAACAGGACATGTAGCCCTTCACATTATTTGAAGTATGAGGTATCTGTCCATTTAAATAAATTTGAACTACATTTAGATAATAGTTAAATTCCTTTTGACATTCAGTAGGTAACACTGAAGACTCAAATAACAGACTTATACATAAATAAACAATTATTTTATAAGAAATTATATTTGCTCAAAAAATAGAACTGAAACATAAACTTCTTATTTATTTTTTTTATTTTATTTTACATTTTTACATTTGTTTACCAGGAAATTCTGACTGGGCACAGGTCCTTTTTTAGTGGTGGCCCAGGTAGAAAAGCTCCAACTACAGTGAGTAAGTATTCTATCAGTCAGTTATGTTACATAAAGCACTTTGGAATACATAGTAACATACATACATACATACATATATAGATTTTAACACTGAAAAAGCTAGCTACATGTATAGACAGTCTTTTGTTTTTGACTTAAAGCAGTTAGTAAATATTTAAAAATTATGAATAATTACATACATAGTGTTCTATGTAGATTCAGAGGATTAAAAGTTGAGGAGGAAGTACAGCTAAATATAATAGGTGGATGAGGGTAACATGAAGGAGATGGGAGAAGGAAGGAATGCATTACTAGGGAACTACTGAGCTGAGAGAGTGTGAGGGAGCTGTTAGTGAGCAGTAGGAAGTATAATGATTAAGCAGGGTCTTCAGAATAACAGGGCCACATTGCTGAAGGGGGATTTTAGGCTATGGATGTTAAGAATGTTAGTTTAGGAAGGTGGGGGGTAGGGGTAATTATAGAGTAGAGAAAATGTACCTTAGAGGGAGATGACTTAGAAACTAGAGAATATATTCACCATAAAATATTTAAATGATAAGATTACTGTTATAAGTAAATCATTACATTCCTTACACCTTACTAGAATATCTTGGTAAAAAACAGTGGCTAGCCCAATATTTTGAGTGGCCACAGAATCCCTTGAACATTCTTGCTAGACTAATAAGAACAAACAATGTCCCTCTGACATCAACTGCCATTTAACAAAAGGGTAAAACAGTGCATACATCTGAAAAAAAGTATGCAAGTATTTATAGATATCTACACTCAACTGTATGGAGCACACATTATTAACTCAGACAATAATGACCTACTTTCCTACTTTCATCAACTGCATTTTCAAAATAAATAAATAAATAAATAAATAAATAAACCTTGATCAAGAAAAAGTGTTAACATCTCCCTTTACATTGCAAGAAATATGTAACACCGTTGAAATCTTTGGGACATAATGGGTTCAGCACTTCATTTTAAAAATGTTTTCTGCTAACAATTGCTAAATTCTTATTGAAATGTCTCTAAAATAATATGTATACCTAAACCTAATCTACATCTCAAAGTCCTTTTTAATTATATACCAATAGCTCTCATTAATATTGACTACTTAAATATATACTTATCTTTTAGCTAATAGATTAAAAAATATTCTTCCACTATTAACGTCACTGTGCCAATCCAATTTAATACAATCCAGACAAACTTGTGATTATACTCTTCCCTTAGAATCTTGAAAAATCTTGAATAACAAAAAGAATCATAACTTTTTTGCATTAGCTATAGATACTTCTAAGGCTTTTGATGGAATAAATTTAACATTTCTGCTTAATGTTATGCATTACTTTGGTTTCACCAGCATCTTTTCTAGTAGAATACAAGTCTGATATCTTAACACATGTACACAATTATATATTAACAAATCATTCTCTCAACATGTTCCTGTTAAAAATGTAGACAAGGCTGTCCTGTCTCACCTTATTTACTTAATTTACATATAGTACCTTTATTCATATCTCTAATACATAATAGTTTCCACTTAGCTCCTAGATTTTCTAATGTTACAATGCCACTAATAGCTTTTGTTGATGGTATCAATATTTATTTCTCTTTCCTAAATTCAGATTCATCCAAAATTCTCGAACAAATCGTAAATTTTCTAAATTTAAACTTACCGTTGGCAAATGCATATTGTTCCCATTAAATCCAAATTACTCTCCAGATGATGGTGGTCATAATTTAGCAAAAATCAGGCCATATATGAAGTTTTTTAAGAATTAATTTCAATCATAATACCTCATTAAATTTTCAAAACACTATAGAAAATATTGGAATGATATTAAGATGTGGGACAAACTAAACTTCTATTTTATTTTGAAAATTTATTTAGTTAATATGAACATATTACCAAAAATCTTATTTTATTTCACGTCTTCATTTCAATTAATACGTATTATTTTTTAATATAAACCTAGTATTAACCAAGTTTATATTGGTTCCTAAAACAGTTCAAATTGCTAATAGCAAAACAATACTACTAAAAAAAGCAAGATGGACTTGGTCTACCTGAATTCTGTATGTATTATTCAATAATAAATGCCTGCAGAATATCAAAAATAATAACCTACTCATCCAAATATAACAGATGGCAATGCATTGGGTTAAAAATCTGGCAAAAACATCTCCAAATTATAACCACAACTGTTTGGCTCTCATATTCTTAAAATAGAAATAAATTTTGCCCTTCAAAATATATAGTTTTCTATCTGGTAGTATATACTTAATACAAAGTTAATAAATCTACAAATTTAGACAATCCTTTGGAATTATTTCAGCCTATTAACCTAAACCCAAGCTTTACATTGAACAATCAAATGCTAAATCTTTTTAACTTTCTGTTGATCAAAGATAAACTGTTTTCTTTTTCTTTTTCTCTCACATTTTCAATTAATAGCTAATAATCTGAGACAAAAACTACAGTTACTAAGTGGATGTTTTCCCATCTTAAACCAAATTTGCTATATAATTCATCAACATTTCAGTATCCAACAACTAGATCCTAATTATATTAATTAATTGAAGCAATTTTGACATTTAATATCTGATGAACTTATATTAAATTCATGTAAACTGACATATTCTCTTAAATACAGAAATACAGTTATTTGTTTTCCTTATTGGTTAAATATTGGGCCATCCCTTTCCCCTCAAAAAATCTGCAATACAATTCAATTTAACTTCAAATTTATTGGACACTATAAATTATTTTATACCCAATTTGTAATCTTGAATAATGCATACAAGTCAGAAAACAACATAGCATCAAACTCCTTATTATCTACATGTAATCTATATGGTTTATATAATGCAAACTCATTGCATATCATTTGGATATACAAATACTCCAGTCAGCTCTGGAACTCTCATTGCGATAGGCTAAGAATTCTATGTTATTACAATAATATAATGTCTGTAAGCTTTGTATTCTTCACCTGCCTCAGGATAATGTGTTGCTAAAAGACTATTCAGTATGAGTACATGTGCTTATGTTGATTGAATTATATATCACCCAGAACTGGAATGATAAAAATAATATATATTTTGACATGCTTCAAGGAAATGGATACTACAGATATAAAGGTCTTTAAATTACATTATATAACAGAAAAATATCTCTTTTATTGAAATGTTAGACAGGAATACTTAACATTATAATATAAATTTACTAATAATAGTACATTTACCTTTATGTGCATTAACAACTTTGATATATTGGCATATTTCCCTTTACATGCACTCTAAATAAAATATAGGATATCTTTTCTTTCTCTTTTACACCTCTTTCCTCTAATAATTGAGTACTAAGCATGGCATATTGTGATTAAATAAGCATGCTCCACAGCTGTACACAGTTGTATAATAGGTTTTAGATTTATATCATTTATTAACCTTAAGAATTTATCATATTGAATAGCTAACTGAAAGCAGCAGTATTTTAGCTCTGCATATAACTAGTTAAATAAGACAGGAAAAAATATTCTTTTTTTTTTTCAAAGTATAAAATCTTATAGATAAAGGACTAATTTACATAATTAGAAATGTTGGTGAAGTTTTACAAATAATTTCCTGTCAAAAAGCTTGGAGATATATTCACTTGTTAAAATGAGCAACTCAAGGAATTCTCACCAAGATGCTGCCTTAAAGAAGGGGTGTGGCTTGTGTTAATATATATAGGTGAGTATGGATTTGGTATGTATTCTGAAGAAGTCTTTATTAAGGATGAAACCTAGGTCAATTCATTTCATTTTATTTTGTTTATAGTATTGTTCAATAAATTCTTTTTGGCTTCGGACTACGTTTTCCTTGGATTTTCTCAAGGAACTACAACAGATGACATCTATCCGGCAGGAGCTCTCTTTGAAGATGGATGATTTTAAAGAGAACCTAGAAAATCTTAAAACAAGCAGTCAAAAACAGGCTGACTCTCTCAAGGAGATGCTACAACACCAGACAAGGATAACAGGAATAGAGGTTTCACTAAATGACTTAGAAAGCAGGCTTAAGGAAGAAGAAACACAGAAAGAACTCCTTCTAAACAAAACACTTGGTTGGTTAATAGAATAGATGACTTGGAAAATAGGAAGAGGAGAAATAACATCAGGATTTTTGGATTACCTGAAAACACAGACGGTGAGGATATTATTTCCTTTTTATCAAGCTGGATCCATGACTTTTTAAATTTAAAAGAAGGGCTTTCCTTTGGCATTGAGAGGGCACATAGAGCTCTTGGGAAACCTGCCACTTAACTCAAACTTTCCTCCTAGGTCAATAATTATCAAATTTCTTTCATACATGGAAAAGGAACTGATTTTAAGAATTGCTTGGAGGAAGGCACATAACACTAAGTAAGTTTTTTTTATGTCAAGGGCTTCATATGCGAGTGCATAATAGTTGCCTGAGCCTTTCTTACTAAACACTTTGTACTTGTGTAAATAGTATAACATGCTGCTACTCTTAAACCCAATACATTTCCTGCCTGGGTGATAATTTATTATTTCAATTACTTTTTACAGCACTTCTCTCTCATTCCCCTTTCAGAGACCTTAACGTAATAATTCTTTTTGTCTCCATCTTTTCATTTTGTATCCACTGTCCCTGCGAACAGGTTCTCTCTCAGTCCCCCACTTGCTGAATCTTTGGCCATTGGCCACATCTGCAGTGAAGAAATCAGCCACAAGGACTCAATGGCTTTAAAAAGAAAATAAGTTACTTTAGGTGTCTAGGTACATTTCCCTCTTAGCCTGCTACTGTACCTGGTCTAAAGCATACAGAACTGTCTACCCACAGCTAGGGACTGCAGCTGATCTCCCACCCTATCAGCTGTAAATACATTCCCAAGTTAACTTTTTCCTTTTAGTTATCAGTAAACCAAGATAAAGCTCTAGGCAAAAAAAGGTAACCCAGTAGATATACTGGAATTGCCCACTTGTAAAATAGAGGCAAAAAGGTACTTAAACTGCCACTTTTTGTCTGGTTCAAATTAGTTATCTACCCATAAGGGACACAGCTGAAATCAGGTCAATAGATTGTTTTCCCTACTAGATTCTAACTCCTAACAATTTGGCTATTTAGACACTTACCCTGCAATCTTTAGCTTGGGGGGTTCTAGCCCGATCCGTTCGCTACGCTCACTTCACTCCCTTCCCTGCCCCCTCTTCTCACCCACCCCCAGTACCTCTAAATTTATTCTTAGCCTTAACCCCACCCCTAATTACCACCAGTTAGACTACACCACTTGGCAACCCTCCCCCTACATCCAACACAATCATGCTACTACCTAATATAATAACAATCCAAACCTGCATAGTTCTAGCTCACATTATATCCTACCAAGGCTCCACAGTCACATGCCCCAACAACTTCCACTGTACTCTCTCAACACCCTCCCTCAAACATTTGCACTATAACTACACAGCCCTGCCACCAAAAACATCCTCCCAATACACACACTCCATTACCAAACACCTAACACACTCAAAAATAAAATATCCCTAAGATACCATACGCAATTTACTATGCATATAAAACATATCCTAAACACCCTCTATAAACTAGCCCTCACTGGAGACATCCATCCAAACCCTGATCCTCCCAAATCCAACCCAAACACAAACCCTAGTCCTAGCAACCCTCCCACATCCCAACTCCTAGCCAACAAGAAAACAACAGGCATACTTATAATGTCCCTAAACATCAGAAGCATATACAATAAAATCCAAGAACTACATGCCAGCATAAGCATATATTCCCCAGATATTCTCTTCCTAACTGAAACCTGGCTCAAACCTCACATCAAAAGTGAGGAAATACTTCCACCTGAATACAACATCCTTTGCATAGACAGATTGTCCAAAATAGGAGGTAGTGTAGCATTGATATTTAAACACCACGTCAATATTGAACTCCTGAACTCATCTACCCCTCACCACAACAATGAAAAAATTCTCTATGCCAATCTCAAACTAAACCCAAACAAAACAATCAATATCATAGTATGCTGTTTCCCACCAGGGCAAAATATTACACCCCTAGAAAATCTCCTGAACTGGGCTACCCTATCTCTACCAGAGGAAACCATAATTCTCTGCAACTTTAACACCAGCTGGCAATCCTGTAATAACAATCTCCTAACCATTCACCTTAATCTCCATGGGTTCACTCAACTCATCCATTCCCCTACCCGAATCAACAAAACCCTAACAATCATACCTTACTTGACTGGATCCTAGTCAACAAAGCCCCTCACTCTTACCTAGCAGGCTGCTTACCTGACAGTCCTAGTGACCATTCCCCCACTTTACTAATTTGGCACCACACAAGCAGTCCCAAGCCCATTATCCACAGGAAAATACAGAACAAGTCCAACTTCAAACCCAACTCCTTCATCTCCTTCCTGCAAAAAATTAACTGGTCACCACTAAAATACCTCAACCTAGATGAGGCTGTCCACTTCTTCAACAGTACCTTCCTCTCCATCCTAAACACCCATGCTCCTGTAAGAAATGCCAAAGTCAGATCCAGGCATACCCCATGGTTACAAAAGTCCACCAGAACCATAATGAAATCCAGAGATAAGGCCTGGGAGCACTGGCGACTAACAAAAAATAACTCAGATAGGCAATCATTCCTTGAACTGCTCAATAAAGCCAAAAAGCATATACAATTAGACAAATCCCTCTACTATAAATCCACCCTAAACTCTACCAACTACAACCCTGTGCAATTCTGGTCCACTATTAATGCTATCCTCCACCCAGGAAAGGTTGATACCCCCCAACCATCCATTCCCCCCTCCTCCAGCAGTATTGTTGAATCCTTCAACAAACACTTCACTGAAACTATAACATTTGTAAACAAACAACACTTCCCTACAATAGCCCCCCAACTCCTAAACCTAAACCCCACACTCCTCTTTTCTTCTTCACCTCAGTACCTACCTCTAACATAAAAAGACTATTGTCAAAACTTAAACCCAACAAACTCTCAGCTGACAACCTCCTCTCTGAATACTTAAAAATTGCAGCTGATACACTAGCCTACCCAATTTCAATTCTAATCAACCATTCCATAACAGAAGCCTATGTTCCCTCGATATGGAAAATATCCCACATCATTCCCCTCCACAAAGGCACCCCCTCCACCGACCTCTCCAATTACTACCCCATTGCTATCCTCTCCTCTGTCTCCAAGATACTTGAAAAATGTATCAACACCCAGGTCTCCAAATGCCTTCTAGCTAATAATCTTCTCTCCAAAACCCAACATAGTTTCAGGCCATATCACAGCACTACCTCTGCTCTGCTCTCCTTTACCAACACTATACGTCATCACAAAAACAATGGCCTCCTCTCTACTGCCATATTTCTAGATCTCTCAAAGGCCTTTGACATGGTATCTCATGAACTACTACTCTATACTCTCCCCAACCTCTCCTTCTCACAATCAGCCTGCAACTGGTTCCACAGCATGGATACCAGCAATCAGTAATATGGGAAGATAACCTATCACCTCGCCTCCCAGTTACTCTCAGAGTTCCCCAAGGGTCTATCCTTGGCCCTCTGCTATTCTCACTTTTCACTAACAACCTACATGCTACCACCACACAAGCATCTATTATACACTACACAGATGACTCTACTCTCATCTGCTCTGCCCCCACTCTGCCAGAACCACAGCAAATCACACAGGAATCATTTTCTTCTGTAGAAAGCTGGCTATCCAATTCTCAGCTGCTACTCAACCCAAGTAAAACAAAACTTCTCCTGTTCCAACCTTCCAAAGCCACCCAGAACACACCCCACTTCAACATTCTCACCAAAGACAATATCATCATCTCTCCATCAGAACACACAAAATTATTCAGTGTAGAAATAGATAACAAACTTAGATATGACACCCACATATCTCGCACAATAAAAAAAGTTCACAAGAAACTTGATGCATTATATCGAAGCCGCCAATTCATAACCAAGGAGGCTAGAATCTCCATAGCCAATTCCCAGCTAATCTCCACCCCACTCTATGCATCCCCCATACTTACCAACCTTAGACAGACAGACCTACACAAGCTGGATGCTTGTTACAACAAAATTGCTAAATTTGCCACTGGAACCTCCTACTGCAGCCATCATTGTGTCTCCCTTAAAGAACTAAACTGGCTAGAACTCCCACAACTCCTTCACTTTAATCAACTCACCCTCACTCATAAACTTATTAACCATCCCCTTAACATCCCTTCTCTTCATAGGTTCATAGGTAGGTATTAGGCTATCTGCCTGAAGGCATTTATAAGCCCAGCCAGAATGTGTTGGATTTCGTCACCCCCTTAGATTAGTTCCCTGTACCTCTGTCCAGCAGAGTCACTGAAGTGATCCCCGGGGTAAACTTTCTGTTTCCCATCCACTTGTCAAGGTTTCTTTTGAAGAGTGTTAGTGAGGAGCTCTGCCTAATGTAGATTGGAATCTTGTTCCAAAGCATGGGAAGTTTCTGGGACAGGAATCTATCCCTCCAGCACATCCTATTTATTGTTGTGGTGAGGTTTAGATCCCTAGAGTTTGTGGCTCGAGGGGATAAGGCTTTCGTTAGGTGTAGCATATCCATCAATTTTGGGTGGGACATGGCCTTGTATGTCAGGCAGAGATCACCTCTGAGTAGGTGGAATGCAACCGAGTACAGCTGGAGTTTCTTCAGTCGATCTGCATAGGGCATCTGTTTGAGGCCAGTGATCATCTTGGTGAGGTACTTCTGTGGTCTTTGCAGCTGTTGCAGGTGTCTTGTAAGGTACATCCCAAATGGGGCATTGTACTCTATGATGGGTCTGATGAGTGATGAGTAGAGGGGCACAATGACCTCTTTTGATCTGGATGTGAACCCTTTTGTGATTAGGTGGGCCACATAGAAGGATTTTCTAACCACTTTGGCAATGTGATTATCAAAGGAGAGATTACTATCTACTTGGGTCCCCTGATCCCTTATTACATTTTCTGTATTTAGGGGACTACCACCTATGTGGTAGTTTGTGGGTACTTTGTTTTTTCCAAAGGGGATGACTATAAACTTTTTGACATTTAGCTTGAGGCCATGATTTTGACACCAGGTATCCGTCTCATTGAGACCCTTTTGGAGGATGTCTGTGTCAGCCGGAGAGTCAATTATAGCCCCTAGTTTGCAGTTGTCAGCACAGTGGCTGGACTTCTTCAGATAAAAGAATCAACTTCATAGACACTCTTAAATGTTTCAATGTTTAGCATGGGGGCTTTTAAACTTTCCACCTTGGTCTTAAGTAACGTGAAGTTTGCTTTTGTAATGTTTTTCATGGTGGTTTCCTTGTCCAGAGGTGGAACAGAATGTGGATATCCAAAGTGATTTGTTTATGGTCAGATGTAACCAGCAAGGGGTTGACCTCTGGTGTGGAACACTGGTTGCCCATGTTGGTGATGGCCAGGTCCAATATGTTGTCACCTCTGGTGGGAGTGTTGACCAGTTGATCCAGGGTGTTTGGGTTTATAAATTCTAGGAAATGTTGGGCAAGGGAGTTAGTACTTGGGTAGTTCTCCCAGTTAATATTTGGGTAACTGAAATCACACAATATTAGGGTGTTTGGTAGGACCTTTATGTTTTCCAGTGTTTAAAGAAACATGGGATGGGAGTCCTAGGACATGGTGGGTGATCTGTAGCAAGCTACAATTTGAATTGCCTTTTTGCCCATTGTTAGTTGCATGTGGATGATCTCTGAAGCATCATGCTGTTCCACTAACCTGGAGGTTTGGGTATCCTTGATGAATATGGATACGCCCCCGCCTTTTGTATTTCGGTTTGGGTTATGTGGCCAAAATGTATGGTATGAGTTGTAGCCTGGTAGTGCTGGGGTGCTCTCTGGAGCCTTAAACCAGGTTTCTGTTACTGTACATATATTGATTTTCTCCATACTGAGGAGTGCCTCGAGTGCGTGCATTTTGAGGTTTAGACTTCTGGCATTGAGTAGCATTACCCTCAGTTTTTTGTTACTTGTGCTATTTATGGTGGTGGGTTTGTCATTTGAGCCTAGCCTAAAAAAGGCACTATGGTGGTGGCAAGAGTCTTGGCCAGTATTCAAAAGCCTACATGTGACAGGTGCAAGCCGTCTCTAATGAAACAGCGTGGCTTGTCAAGCATGTAATCCCAGGCAGACAGACACTGGATCCCTTTTGAATGACACCAGAAACTTAGCCAATTGTTGAAATTGATAATTTTTTCTTTATACTGTGGTATCATTCTTGGTGAGGGCAGGATGCTACTCCGGGTCAGGGTCACACTGGCCTGAGCTACATGATCAGAGAGCTCTTCCATGTCTCTTTCCATGTAGTCCAGGGAGGTATGGCTCAGGTCATTCACATCAACATGGACAATGACAGAGTCGTATTTGTACTTGTTCTGGAGTGACCTGAGTGCTTGTGTTATGTGGCAGATCCTGGCACCCAACAGGCAGCTAACAGTAACCTGCTCCTTATTCAGCCTAGTGAGTGGTACATCAGTGTGCCTGACTATAGAGTCACCTATTACTAGTATGTTGGGTATGTTATTTTGCCTTAAGGGCTGTGATTGCATGGCACACTGGTTTTGTGAAGTATGTGTTTCATGGTTTGTGTTGGGGGGGGGTGGAGGATGCTTGGATGTCTGCTTTAGAGGTCTCTGTTTCTTTTGCAGAATTTTATTTAGAGCCTCCAAGTATGTTTTCATGTATTTATGTGTGTTTTTTGCCGGTGCTGGTTTAATGGGTCTATGTGAGACTGGTGGTGTGATGCAAGTATTTCCCATCTCTTCTTGACTGTCTGATCCAGTCTTGAGTTGAGAGAGCTTAGCCTCCAGTTTGGCTGTATAATTGCATCTTTTGCATGTATTAGTGTTTGGTGGTAGGAGGAGAGGGATGTTTGTGTACATGAGGAAGTTGTAACATTGCCTCAGAATACCCAGATTCACCAGTTGGACCGTAGAGTACACCTGAAACTGCCATTTGGACATGCCTGGATAGGTACAGTGAACTGTTTTACTGAATGGCTGGTAAGGTCAAATAGAGAGCCTTGTCCTTCTGTACAGTACAGGGGTGGGTCTAGTACTAGGGTTTATAAGTGCTTGGTATGAGTTTTGAGCAAGTGCTGGGCTGAGAAATGAATGGCTTGAGTGCTTAAGTTGAAAGTTTGTCTAGTTCCAAGGGAAAAATTGAAGATGAGACTTTGTGGAGCCAGAAATAGTCATACCCTAGCTAACTGGTGCTGCCTGGTGAGCAAAACCAGGCAAATGCAGTTTTTATAGCAGGGAAATGAAAGAGATAGAAATTAGCCCAAAATGGCCAATAAGCTACTAATTTCAGGGCTGAAACCACTCCTCCAGGGACAGATAGGCTGCTTAAAGCTCCCCTCTCACAGGTGAAAAGAGAAACTTCCTTCTATCCAAGTAAGGTATGGGCAAACAGAGATTTGTAACACAGCCCTGAATTCAACACTAACCTGTAAACTGGCCTATACTAGCTTAGAAAGGTGGGAAACAAGTATATTTTTTCAGAAAATAAAGCAGATACAATAAAATAAACACTTTAACTACACAGAAAAGGATACTTATTGTAATATATCTCAGATCAGAGTTGTAGTCAATGCCCCTAGTAATAAAGTAGGAGGAAACACAAATACAGTAAAAACAGATAAATAAAATGCAATTATACATATATATGTATATATATATATATATATATAATATATATATATATATATATATATATATATATATATATATATATATATATATATATATATATATATATATATATATATATATATATATATATATATATATATATATATATATATATATATATTTAACAATAGAAAATGAAGAAACTGATTTAAACAAGTTACCCAATTAACCAGAAAAAAGCTCAAAACTGAGCCCTGTTCCAGCAGTCTTCAATCAGCCAACTTCTAACTGCACACTCCTGCTACTAGGGTGCAGGGGAACCTTCTCCAAAAAAGATGGCCTAGATCAGTGCTCAAGTTATACAAACAAAGCTAGATTCAGCAG
This sequence comes from Protopterus annectens, assembly GCF_019279795.1. NCBI lineage: Eukaryota > Metazoa > Chordata > Ceratodontiformes > Protopteridae > Protopterus > Protopterus annectens. The sequence continues at coordinate 46,504,952 of NC_056726.1, read as the reverse complement.
GCCTGAATTTGGTCTATACTACAGCAACAAGGCACACCAATTTCAGAAAGAAACAATTCAAATAAGCAGGCATAATAAGCCTGTTACCAGAAATTCCCAGCTCAGAAGGGCAGAGTCCAGCCTGTCCTCCCACAAGAGTGCAGACTACAAACCTTCTTAATGTAGAATAACTGGCCTGAAGCCCAAGTGCTTAAACCAGAACTAATACACTTTTAGAATAGCAGACAATGAGCTTTCGATCAGCAATTCCCAGCTTAGAAGGATGTAAGCTACCTGTCCTGCCACAACAGTGCAGACCACAAACCTTCTTAATGTAAAACAACCGGTATGAAGCCCAAGTGCTTAAACCAAAAGATTTAGAATAACAGTTACAATTTAATCAGGCTACTACCAAGCAGTAATAAATGCAGCAGAATAAATAAAATTGAGTACTTTTAAGAAGACGCAAAAGCCAAATAAATTAGGAGGAAACACAAATACAGTAAAAGCAGATGAATAAAGTGCAAATTTTTTTTTCAAACCCTTCTCCAACCCTATCACTCCACTAGGCCCCTAAGATCAAGCAACAAAAATCAACTCATTGTTATCAAACCCAAAAACTCAGCAGGAGAAGCCATATTTTCATGTACCATATCTAAACTTTGGAACAATTTTCCATCCTCTATAACTACTCTACGTTCCAGCAGTCTTTTCAAGACTGCGCTCAAGTTCCACTTAAATTTGCACTGGCTTTGTCCTTGTTTTAATCCAGACTAACGCCCCCACCACCTAGACTCTTAATCCAACTATACTACCGCCACTACTAACCACAGTCAGAATTAGCTAGTTGTCTTTACATACTTTAAAATCTTGTTTGACAACTTTGTTACTAATATAAACGACAAGAAACTATCAACTTGCAACATTTACTGTATATACTGTTGGTAATCAATATACTGTTATTGTATTAAAGCCAACAATCTGTAGTGTTGTTTACTATTGCTGCAACTTTGTATCTCTAGTTATCATGTACATGATGTGGAGCTTTTCTCCCCGGGCATCCGCTGAAAAAGGACCTGCGTCCAGTCAGAATTTCCCAGTAAACAAATGTAAATAAATAAAATATAAACAAAGCCTGACAAGATTTGATAACGACTATTCACTATTCCTCCAGAATAATGGAACAAAGGAAAAAAGTGTGTCCATTGATAAAATTTCTGAAACAAAATAACATCAAGGCACAACTTGCATATCCAGCTAAGATAATAATACTGTATGCCAACAAGATGAGGACTTTTAATGACTTAGAGGAAGCCTCTTTATTTATTAAAAATAATAATGTGATTACTTTACCAGAAGATATGGATTGGATGTCACCTTCTCTCAAGAGAACAAAAGAAACATTTGTCTGGAGAGACGTCAAAAAGAAGAAGCAAATGACTGGTACTGTTACAGCCAAATCTCTCAAAGCATCTACTATGATATGAATTGTTTTAACATTACTTTAAAAGACCAATTTTACTGCTTGAAATTTTAAAACAAAGGTAACTAACTACTGGAATTTTTATCTATATTTTTTTAAACTAGATGACACATGAGAGTTTTCACATTTCCTCAGGTATGTAAAACAGGGTACTTTTCTTTCACAGAAGGAGGGTTATATAGCACATAAAATATTTACATCGATTATCAACATAAGTAGTACATGTTTGTTTTCTCTTACTTTTCTTTTTTCTTTTCTCTCTCTTCTCTTTTTTCTCATTATTTATTTTAACTGCATCTTGTCTTCCTTTCTAAATTCTCTCCTATTTACTATACTAATATAGTCTGTATATATATATATATATATATATATATATATATATATATATATATATATATATATATATATATATATATATATATATATATATATATATATATATATATATATATATAAAATAACTCACTACCTATACAAAGATAAATAATAATCTAAAATAATCTAGTTATAGGGAAGACTAATTGGAAAACTGAACTTAATTAATTGTTATTACAATATTTATTAGATTAATGATAGACACTGTTATGCTTATTGAGTTTGGGGACATGTTCATGATTAACTCTGAAATGTTTTATTTATGTACATATGTCAGTTGAATTATTTCCTTTTAGTATTAACAATATATATATATATATATATATATATATATATATATATATATATATATATAACAAGGGAGGGGAAATTGTAGTGTTGGTTTAGAAAAGTGAAGCTTTCTTTGCATTCTAGTTGCTTCGCAAACTATTTCAGTTTTTTTTAATGTACATTGCCCAGAAACCACTATATTTGCATTGCCATGGCAACAGTAAAAAATTGCGGCAGTTTCGACGGGCACTGTGAACCTGCAAAGTGCATTTAGCCTCGCAGATAACAAATAACAAAAAAAAGTAATGTTGTTTAGTTATTAAAATGAAATACAACCTAAGCAAGGTAAATTAAATACATAATAGGACTATTTGTAAATATTTTATGAACTACCCACATTGGATTACACATCCTGGAAACACAACCGAAATGTTCCCGGACTATATGTGCACTTAAATGAAGCTGCTTGTTTAAAAGATATTGTCCCGGTCCCCTTCAATAACACACATCACACCAAATGACATTTGATGACCTTTATTAAATTTCCATAACATAGCTTTGATCACCAACTTTATTAATTACAACTATTCATGATATAATTGATTCTAAATACAGCATAAATCCTTGTAATGTTAATCAGGGCAGCGTACCTACTCACCCTGCCCCAGTAAGCAGCGTCCATACCTCTACTCACTTACCTTACTTATGAAGCAGCGTCCCATCTCACTTCATACACCATTCATTGTAATGTTAATCAGGGCAGAGTACCTACTCACCCTGCCCAATAAGCAGAGTCCATACCTCTGCTCGCTTACTTTACTTATGAAGCAGCGTCTCAACTCACTTCATACACCATCCATCTAATTACCTTCCACCAAATAAGCACCATCCTTATCTCAGCTTGCTTATCTATTCAGCAAGCTTCCTCCAACTACTCATTTCCTTTCCCCAGATCCTTGAAACGAACATCCAGAGAGGGGGAACAGAAGATGGCAAGCCTATCCCTCTTCTCCGCCAACCAGCCTGACCAGGCTGTTCCGCCTCCCTTGTACCCAAAATTGTTCAACCCACTTCCCATAAAGGGAAGGGTCAAGCCAAACATCATTTGGTGTACCCATCATCTGTAAAGCACCTTAGAATCCCATCATAAACCCTTTTGCCATGCCATTACTGAAACACGCCCTAATGAAACTAAAGTAGGATTATCCTGACCCCGTTGTAACACCGGAACATCCACACCAGGAGAACACATACCCTATTAGCCCATTGCCCTCAAAACTGAAATCATGGCTCACCTGAATGTATTGACAGCCTATGACCACAACAAACCACAAACTATAACCCCTTGAACTCAAGACGGCACCCAGTCGAACTAGTAGCAAGTCTCACACCCAAGACCCTGTTAACTGTAGCATATCACCTTAGCCCACTCACTACCCAGTTTTATATATACACCAACTCCATTACTGTAGGTAACAGTCTAACTCCAACTTTAATGTCCTACCTTAGCTGGCAGAAATCCAGCACCACTTGACCTAGTTCCCGAAACCCGCCTATGCTCAGCAACAAAATTACTCTACATACCCAGCCATAAACATCCCAATTCACTCATTACCAAACCATTCTTAACCCCTGTGTATCCCTGTCATTTACCCTGGAGAGCTCTTTCCTTATATTACCTATATCACTAGTAGTCATTTAAGACCGGTTCTACCATAGCCTTATCCTGCAACCAAGCTTCCTTTAAACCTTCTAACTCCCCTGTAGCAACGCACCCAGTTTTAAAAACTTCCCCACCAACCGCCTACCTACCATGCTTCCTAAAAATCTGCTCACAACATTGACCCAACACCAAGTGAAATGATCCTTGTGTTATTCTGTGAAACCTTAACCTTTTATGTAACATTAACACTACCTATCAATATGAAAATGTAATCTCAAGCAATTTTTAGTCACTATACCTGCAATCTTAGCTAAACACATGAGTGCATATATATAAATATAACATTACTTTCTAAGAAGAATGCAGAAGGTTCTAAGCTAATATCACCTGCTTATTCCTTAGCTCAGTAGGCCATAAAGCTACCTTTCCACTCAAAACCATTAACAACAGTAGCATTCCTGACTGTTCTCACAAATTCCACATTTCAATGTTTATTGTAAAACCAACTCTGGTAAAGTCCACTGACCCGCAAAAGCACCATTCCCTGTGACACAGTTTATCATCTATTATTTTCAGCAGCTGTCCAATGACAACCCAGTATTCCGATGATAACTGCACTACCTTTAACACTTTAAATGCATTTTCTACATTACTATAACATATGTCCTGCCCTACCCGACTGCATCCAGAGGTCCAATCCCAAATTACCTGCCTACATGGTTTGCTTTGAAACTCAAATTCAACAGCACAGAGACAAAGCAACCAATTAAATATGACCACTGGGCATGCAACACTGTTCCCACCATCCGATCGCAGAAACACCTCTGCCACAACAACGTCCAACAAACCGGGAGGACAAAATACAAAACATAGCTGGGCCGCCAACTTTTTGCCCCCAACCCCACAAGCAAAGCAAAGGAACTGGACCTACCCATATTTGCAGTCATGCCACACACATGCATGACCAACAGCAATCACTCGTGGGCACCTCACAGCCGCAGAAACCCGCCACACCATCCTGACTGGTGAAACAGAACACCACAACATGGACGACACCCATCAGGGACCTGGATGCCCAATGACACTGCTCCCATGAAACTAGAAAGGAGCCATCAAGCATGCCATGCTGCTCCATCATTGTTATTTTATATATATATATATATATATATATATATATATATATATATATATATATATATATATATATATATATATATATATAAAGTTATTTATTTATTTATTTTTTTCTCCTTTTTCTCTCTCTTTCCCCCTTTCCACAAAGTCCGGCAAGTTGACCACCGATAGGTCTGGTGCACCAAAGATGATCCCAGCGCACCCTGCATATGCCCCGGCCAGCCACCACCAGATGGGAGTGCTCCATGGTGCGAAAACACTGACAATCAGATGCACTGCTCGCCTGAACCAGACAAAGAAGAAAATTCACCCCCCCCCTCCACCACTGAAAAAGCACCCACGCGACTATGCATTAGCAGCTGAACGGTCTTTTTATCAGGCCACCCACCTGGCTATCAGACAAACTATAACTAAATAAACAGGATATAAATGCATGTGAACCACTGAAACAAATATAACCTAAAAACCTGGAATGAGTGGTGCTTTAAGGGATGTTTCCGTGGGACACGGACTCAACTCCTTAACATGCCAGCGATTAACAGCTGCACTGAAACTTTGTTGCCATTGCTTTTATGTCTAACCCGTAACACCACAACCTGCTACAAGGAAACATTGGCTCCACGAGATATTGTAGCTTAATCTAAATATTTTTATTCCGGATGACTCACCTGGCATCTTACAATGACCAACTATGACAAGGATAAACATTTGCCATGTGAATTTCAAACTTTAGAGCTAGTGCTCCTCCTTAAACCCAGAATATTCCATCCAAACTAACAACTTTCTCCAGGCTTCTGCTGCACATTTTAGAACTGAAAGAATGCATTCATTAATGGATACAAACATGAGGACACCATGAGCCTTAGCGGCCTGTCACCCAACTGCCTCCCCGGAGAGCCGAGCATTTCACACAAGGAGAAACTGCACACATCTAGCTCCCCAACACCACAACATCCACATCTGCCACACCACCACACAGCAAACCAAATCACCAGCTGGCCCAAACACCACCGAATTGAAGAAAATAGCAGCCAACTGCCCGGGCACCCCAAACATGCCCACCAAAACAGACAAAACCAGCATGAAAACACCCAAACATGAGACAAATTCTGTGAAAATCTGAACCCAAAGTTGCCCCCAACCCCAATTTTCAACCCCTATCACCATTCTAGCTGAATGAGCAATATTCATCCATTGCATTAATCATGCTCTCTATTCACAAACAACCAAAGCTACTTCCAGCAAAGCCAGCAACACTCCTTTACATGTGTGGATCACCGAAAACAGCCACTACAATAGTCAAACTAAACAGTTATTTTATTGTACAGAATGCTTCAAAGCTCCTGTTCCTGCTCTTTCTATGTATGCCAGAAATATGTGAGGAAATATTCATGTTTTCTCTGCCGATCCTTCACTGCCGCAGCAAAAATCACCGAGGGATGAAAGCCCCACTGCTCTCATGCAGATCACCTCTTGTCCTTTAATGTGTTTTAGTGTCTGTTTAGGTCACCAAAATATGCAAAACTGCCAAATACCCCAAATGAAACTCTTATTACAACATCCCCTGGGAAGTGCAAGTGTGGTATCCACTGTGCGAAACCAAATGCATGGAGCCCACCACGCATGCACCATGCACAACATCACCCCAAGCCCACGAAAGTTTATGTGCAAATGCAACAGTAGCTACATTAATGAAGATGCAGTTACAAGGATCCCTTTCCAGCATATAATGGAGTCTCTCAGTGCAAAAGCTAAAGAGCTGCTGCTTTATTGTTCCTGTATGAAGTGTCATCCAGATGGTGTCAAACAGGGAGAAATGCAAGTGCTTCCCGAGTTGTCCTGGTCCCCTTCTTTAAAGACTTGCCCAGGGTCACACAGTTCGATAAACAAATATCACCTACCAGCCTGGGAGTGGGCTTAATTCCATGACAAAGCAACCACTTTTCACAACCAGTCACACAGACTCCACTGGAAAAGCTCTTAAAAAAAAAAAAAAAAAAAAAAAACGGCAGCAGTCAATACAAAATCCCCTCCAGTTTGAACACAAAGTACAAATGGGCTGCCTCCACAAGAATCTTCATCCTCGAAAGAAAGTGGGATGGCAACCCGACACAACACCAGCACCACATCAACAATCCCCACCGTCATCCTGCAAAACACCACATGGCGAGGCAGAGCAATCGAACAACCAAGCCATCTGCAGCCAACTCTTGAACCACCACTGTGACTGGACTACCCCCTTAGAAACCACACACCACATTAGTGCAGCGAAATCTACAGCATCGCGAACTTCCCAAACAACACCACCACCGAACTGGCCCCATTTTCTTGGACATTTCTTTTCCCTTTCCCAATGCAACGTGCCGGAAACCACCATGCAGACCGAAGTGAAGCCCCGGACTACCAGTGAAAACATGCACCCACGAGAGACATGCACTGGCCCAAGCTCCATCAATCACAGCCATCAAGCGGGCTCCCCCCAAACTCAGCCTTACCAGCATGAAATGCCTAAACTCCCTCCTGGCAAAAAAAAAAAAAAAAAAAAAAATATATATATATATATATATATATATATATATATATAAATCACCTTCTGTAAGCTCAGTGCAGTTAAACCGGTATGGTGCCTACTTTATATGCTGTACTGTGTAACCCTTTCAGCACACATACAAACTTTCATCAGCCTGGACATATGCTTCATCGCCATATCTCCCAACCAAGCAAGTCAAGTGTACCCACAACAAGCATGCCTAACAAAAACCCGAAAAAACCTTACAACCACCATGACTGCTCCAGCGAGCAGAATCAAGCTCCACATGGCCAAGATAACACAAATTTCCACCAATGAATCCATGACCACCTTTGACCAACAGGGAAAAGAAAAAACTCTAACCAAACACAACATCCTTTCAATGACTGTTAATCAGCAAGAAGTAAACCACCCACACATGCACCCCCACCTCCAACAAAACCCGTGAAAACCTCAATTATTAAAATGGGAGTAGTACTGGCCCAATGCAAATCTAAGTACTACTGACCAAATGCAAAGTTAACAATCCCAGATCTTAACACAACTCTTAAATCACCTCAAAACCACAAGTAAACCGTGTCTATAATGTACCACATATGCAAAATCTAAATAAATTACCACATACTCTAGCATTAACCAAGGCCTACCTGTCCACCATAATACTTAAAGATTGTCAGGACATAAGCTTGCAGTAGCAAGTTCACGCCAAAATGTGACTGTTTAGCCCAACTACACTAGACTAAACCTCTTAGGTCCCTCCCCATCATTATCTCATTTCCTCTCAACCATCCCTGCCTCCACTTAACCCTTTCAGCTCCCAAACCTACTTAACTCCCCCTAATATTAACCTACCCCCCCCATGAAGATGTCCCGGGACAACTTAGTTTGTTGCCAAACTTAATTTACTCAGTTTAACATACTGATTCCACAAACTGTCTGCATTATAAAAGTTACAGTCTCTAGAGCACACAAAAAGATACATATTACTTTTTGCAACTTGTTATCTTTGCAGTTACCTCACACTCTGTACAAACTCACTTGGCAACTGATAGCTATTCATTTAAAATATCAGTTTAAATATTAAATGTGCCTTGAAATGCTATTGACATTTTGACAAAATATAATCTGAACTGAAAAATGAATGAGTTGAAAGGAGTGAAGTAATGCATAGATTTCAAAGACAGTTCTTGACACTACAGTATGCATAGAAATGTATACACAAGGAAGAATTGAAATGTTTTAGTCTTCCAGTTAAAATAGCTTACTGTCAACATTTTGCTATATCAGAAAGATTAAAGAGCTAGGAAATTACTATTATTTATCTTTATAATGTTTGACATATGTTTGACATATGTTAGACTCTGCTTTGTGTAATGGATTGTGACAAATTTATGAGGAAAAGTGGACTCAGTTAGATGTTATTACAATATTTATTAGATTGATGGTGGACACTGTTATGCATAATGGGTTACGGGACATGTTAGCGATAGACTCTGAAATGTTTCGTTTATATACATACTGACAGTTGAATTATTTCCTTTAGTATTAATAAAATATATAAAAGGAGGGAAAAATGTACTGTTGGTTGTGTGAAGTGAAGTTTTTTTACATTCTATTAGTCTCGCAAACTATTTTATTTATTTATTTATTTCTTAACACTCATTGCTTAGGAACCGCTATATTTGCGTTGCCATGGCAACAGAAAACAACTGCGGCAGTTTATAAGGGCTCTGTGAATCTGTGAAGTGTATTTAGTCTTGCAGATAACAAATAATAAAAAAGTAATGTTGTTTAGCTATTAAATTGAATTATAACCTAAGGAAGGGTAAATTAGATAACTTAATAAGACAACTTGTAAATAATTTATAAATTACCCACATTGGATTACACATACCTGGAAAATCAACTGAAATGTCCCCAAATTACTTGTGAACTTAAATGAAAATGCCTGATTAATAAGCATAACTCAGTTTAACAACCTGAATCCATAAGCTATCTGCTCTATAAATGCTACATTACATATGTTACTTTCAAATGCCAGTCTCTAGAGCACACAAAAAGATACATATTACTTTTTGCAACATGTTATCTTTGCACTAACCATACACTGTACTAATTCATTTGGCAACTAAGTTATTCATTTGAAATATTAATCTAAATATTAATTGTGCACTTGAAATATTGTTGCCGTTGTGACAAAATATAAACTGAACTGAAAAAGGAATGATTTGAAAGAAGTGAAGTATTGTACAGACTTCAAAGACACCTATTGACACTACATTACAAGTAGAAATGTATACATGCAAGGACAAATTGAAATGTTTTACTCTTCTAGTTAAAATAGCTTATTGTTAACATTTTGCTTTATCAGAAAAATTAAAGAGCTAGGAAATTATTTTTGATTTGTCTTTATAATGTCTACTAGATAGATGTTAGACACTGATTGTTTAATGGGTTGCGAGTCATGTTTATGACAAATTACTGAATGTTATTTCTGTTTACCTATGTTTGCTGATTTACTTTTATTAGTACTGATTTAAAACAAAAAAAAGAAAAAACTCTGTTTTTTGGCTAAAGGAGAAGAGGCTTAAGAGTGTTCTAACTGCCCCATGAACTCTCTACGATGCTCTAAACATTATTTGATTAATAAATCCAAAAGCAGGAAGCAGTCCACCAGCTGATGACCAAACCACTTTATTACGGGTACGAAAAACAAATCACAGCAAACGTTTATTATTATTTGATTAATACTTACTTAAGGCAAATCTTGATTACCATATGGGTACCTACACAGTCATCCTAGACCTGATGAGATTACCCATTCTGGAAGCAAGAGGTGTCCTATGCAGGTTGGGAATTGTCAGGGTGATCATAGTTCATTGTTAGACTCTGCTTTGTAAATCTATAAATTTGTAAAAACACTGGACACTGGAAAGTAAGGCACCTCTGCTCTGAGTCAGGATAGCACTGATGAGCCATATCTTTTCATAAGTTTAAGTTGAAGTTGGTGACTTGAAGAAAGGAAAAGATAAAGAGGGCAATACACCTACAGTAAATTTTTACATCATTGGTAATCACTCATTGTCTCCTACAGTCTTTTTAGTCAAACTATTCTAGTGATAATCCATTTGATGTTGGCTTATCTAGTGTATGCTTCTCTGTTGTGTGTAATTTATCCAAAATGACATATCTAACATGTTTGGATCTCTTAAGGGTAACTATATATTGGATATTTTCTAAGTCAACAAAATGATTGTTTACACTACAAACATTCCATCCTGATGTATAAAGTAATATAGAATAACAATAGAATAATATAGAATTTCATATCTCTTTTAAGAAAATTCTCCATATAATAATTTAACATATGGAGCTCAGTTGATATTGTTGGTTAAAGGTATGAGTGATAATCCAATACAGCTATCTTTATCTATTGGATTAGGAATTACTTTCATTCCATGTTTAATGGGAAATTCATATTTACTTGTATTTGATACTTTAGAATTATTGTTTTATAAAAGTACTTTTTAAACCTGACCAGAATTATACCCTACTTGTATTTAAAGAAGAAAGAACATTAAATAGCACTCCCAAGTTTACACACATAAAACTAACATTCATCGTTATCAGAGAATATGGTATAACAACTATAATCAAAAAAAAAAAAAAAAGAAACAAAATGCTTCTTCCAACAATAACTTGAAATGGATTTAACATTCATATCCTTAAATACTAATGGCTTAAATAATGCAAGTAAAAGATCAAACTTACTAAAATATTTAAATCTAAATAAGGCACAATTAGTATTTCTCCAGGAAATGCATTTTAAGACTAATGATAGCTTTATTTGAAACCCTAAGGACTATATAGTCTTAGCTCAGTCCACCTATAGAACAAAGACAAAAGGAGTACCAATTCTCTGGAAGATAAACATAATCACTCCAAAAGTTATTTATAAATATGAAGACAAAGAATGTCTACTAGCATTTGTTATAGTCAAATTTAATAACAAAATATGGACTTTAGCCAATTTATATTGGTTCCCAGGAACTGGAGCAGGAACGGTTGAAAACACCTAGATTTTATTTCCAACAATTATAAAGGAAATCTTATACTGGGAGGAGACTTTAATTGTACCTTAGAAGCTACTGAATCCACCAAGAAGTCTTTTCGCATAGCAACTATTTAAAAATCCTTAAAAAGATGGATTGATTCATTTCATTTAATAGATACTTTTAAAATAAAAGATGATAAATCTTTATTATTTTTACATAAAGACCATAGATTTGGAACACAAACCAGAATAGACAAATTATTTGTAGTTCAAGAGTTACAAACAAAAATCCTCAACTTCTCAGTAGTTCAATGTCCCGTCTCAGATCATGACTCACTGATAATGAAACTCCAAATAGAGTTTAAACCATTAATCTTCTCAACTAGAATTCCATCATATAGCACAAAAAATTGAAGAATTCAGACCCTGGATGTTGTCAGAACGACAATTATTTCTTGAAATAAATAATACAACAGAAATCAGTAGAGTCATGACATGAGACTCATTAAAAGCATATTTATTTGGTAAGACACTTAACTGGTACAAAAACAAAGTTAGAGAGTGGGAATTTGAGTCACTAGACTTGCAAATAAGACTTTTGACAGCAAAATCTAAAACAAATCAAAACTGTCCAGAAGTCAAAAAGGAAATATAGGAATTAAATAAAAAACATAATGAAATACTAACACACAAAACTTGTCTAGCCTTGGAAAAATTTAAAGTAAATTCATTAGCCACCTCCCCTAGATATCTACATAACTTATCTACAAGAATTAAAATACAATCCAAAGTAAATAACATTACCAATATATATCATGAAAAGAAAGGGAAAATTATCAGATATAGGAGACACCCTTGAAGCATTTTGGTTCCATTATATGGAATATTTCAAAAAAGAAGATTTAGATACCAACCAAATAAACATATACAAGCCTTATCAATATAAAAAAAATCCAGAAAACTTAAAACTAGACCTACAAAAACCTATATCCTACAAAGAAGTTGTTGACAAGATAAAAGAAAGTAAATCTAACAAAGCTCCAGGGTAGATGGTATAATTACAGAAATTTACAAACTCTTCCCTTCAACAGTAATCTCCCTTTTTCATAAAACTTTGCTAAAAGTCCAGTCAGAAGCAAAAATACCACCCTCATGGAAATATTCTCTCATAACACCAATTCTAAAAGATAATAAACTAATAAACCATCAGACCTCTGCACCTCATACAGACCTATATCATTACTGAATAATGATTACAAAATATTTATGTCAATCCTAGCTAACAGAATGAAAATCCCACTTTTAAAGACAATTAATAATGATCAGACTGGATTTATATATAACAGGCACACACATGATAATATTAAAAGGATACTTACTCTTATAGATTATGTGAATAAAGAAGATAGAGAAATATGTATAATCGGATTAGACATAGAAAAAGCCTTCAATTCCCACAACTGGGAATATCTAATTAAAACTTTAGCATTATTTGAATTTCCTCCTTCCTTCATCTTATTACTAAAAACATATATATATATTAATAACTTAACCTGCATTACATTAGGTCCTTTCACCTCAGAATCTATCCATATAATGAAAGATACCAAACAAGGATGCCCTCTAACTCCTATTCGATTTGCTTTGGCTATAGAAATACTTTCAGAAATAATACATAATAATCCAAGAATAAAAGGAATAGAAGTCTATGACCAGTACATATCTAAAATAATGCTTTTTGCTGATGATATTTTATTAACCCTATCAAACTCCAGAGAGTCATTAGAAGAGCTAGAAAAAGTAATGGAGAAATTCTATAAGACTTCAGGTCTATACTTTAATAAATCAAAATCAAAATTTCTATTTTTAAATAAGAAAAAAGAACTACAAGTTATAGATAAATCCATCATAGGAAAACAAGAACTTACGCTAAATTATTTAGGAATAGTGTTATGCAAAAATCTAAATGAAACAGTATTAATAAATTGTAAAAACATTATTGAATCAATAAAAATATATATAGAAAAGTGGAACAAAATAATATTAACTTTTGTAGACAGATTGCAATTAATAAAAATGGTCTTATTGCCAAAAATACTATATGTATCATTGGCAATACAGTTAATTCCTGAAAGATGCATTCTTAAAGAAATAAACTTATGTTTAATTTTATGGTATCCCAAAAAGAATAGAGTAGCTCTAACTCATCACATTAGACCCTGGAAACAAGGAGGATTGAACTTCCCAGAAATAGAAACATATATAAAAGCATCTGTGCTTAAAACTACAATAGATTGAATAAACCCAAATTATTTTGTCAACTGAAAGAATTAACAATGGTTATATTAATAAATGAATTTAATCTATTAAAAAAATTCTTAATATTAAACCAATCTAACAAACCCTGGTACATACTGTGAATTAGTATACAATATAATATAACAAAACCTTCTAAAACATTTCTGATTAATCATTACATCAATTCCTATAGGAAACTTATCAATGCATACATAGATCTAAAACTTTGGTTTGACCTTTTAACCCCATTTACCATCACTAAGAACTTTCCTCAAAAAAATATATAGAAAAACAATAACCTCCTGGGAACAAAATGGATTTTTATGCTGGTTTCAATGTGTAAAAAAATTAAATGTTTTATATATATATATATATATATATATATATATATATATATATATATATATGATAAAAACTACTTACAATATTCCAACACAGGACTGGTTAACCTTACAAAGCATTGTAATGTACACTCAAGATTTATGTAGATTAATTAATAATTCCTCATTTAAAGATATTCCAAATCTAATAAGTTATCTATATGAATTTATATATAATAGCTGTGAAAAGAAAAATTCCATTTCAAACCTATCCCAGGCCGTTGGTAAATAATCCTTGGAAGAAAGTTATATCTTTGTTGGACACTCTGCAATAATCAGTATTGTATCTCTGATAACTGATCTGTCAATTCTATATTTACTAATATACAGTGTATATAGATAAAAGTCAGTCTAATGTAAATATTGTATATAGTTGTTTAAAATATTTAAAAATATTATGTAAATGTTATTTTTAATTGAAAATAAAATTATTTGAGTAAAAAAAAAGAATTTATCATATTATACTTGCATCTTTGTCATTTTATTTTACCTTATTATGTGGTTTGATCTTTGGTTGTTTAAAATATGGATATAGACTAACAAAATATATTTGAGAAATAGTAATTTGCAGTATGGCTTGTGGTATCCATATATAATAATATACACTATGAAGTGTACAGCACAAGGTTACAGCACATGAGAATATATGCATGTGCAGCTGTGTGCATCACACTGTCTTTGCAAGTTGCTGTTATGGCCTACGAGTGTTTGTTCCTCTTTGAATGTAAAAGTTTGGAATAAGTGTTGCCAATGAAATACAAAGCAGAATAGTCTGTTACCCTTAACACCTAAAGTATTGCCTTCAAAGTTAAAAAAAATAATAAATAATATCAGACAGAAGGTAAAAATACTGCAAAGCCCCAAATAATAATCCATTAGACGTTCAGGGAAATTAACTGATTAATTTTCATCATAAACTGGTTGGAAAGAAATATAGTAATTTATTGCCAAGAATAATGTAATGTTTATATAGTGTGGTACTACCCTCTGTTTATTGTAATGTTTTCAGCAAGCACCACTAATTCTGTCACTGAATTGTTAGATGTAATTTTCTATATATATATTTTAATATGTTGACAAGGAGCTTTTCGCTTTAGGCCTCTGATAAATGAAATCAGATTATCCGAGTTAATACAAAATATAAATAATAAGTAAATAACAATGCTCAAACAGCTCAAATACTATAATAATTAAAGTATGACAAGAACTAAAAAGAGACTAAGGCAAGTCTGGTATGCAGGGATGGACTTTCAGGTAGAAGCCACCATAAAAGCCTGCATTGCTTGCTTTCAGCCAAAAGCCATAATTACTATAGTATCTCCATCTCATCCTTTACCTCCTTCCAGTATACCAGAGGAAAACCTTACTGATGACTTAGTGGGATAATTACATTCTGCTTCTCAGGGCTATTATATTACTCTGATGCTCACTGACTTTTTTTCACTTTTTTGTTTACCTGAGGCATCTAAAGTAATGTCATATTGTTTGCAGTGAGTGTTTTTCAATGTGTTATGTTCACCTCTCCTCCCCTTTTTGTGAGCTTGTACATCCAGGGACAGCTGTACAATGAAACATGCTTATGTATCACCCCACTTCCATGGCAGATAATCCTATGCCCCTGCTTCCCAACAGGGAATGTCCTCATCACCTCCAGTGACTCCACTGGGGATCATTTGGTAGGCCTGTTTCATTGAAAATCCTCCCCCTGGATAGACATATTCATCATCCAGGTCATCTTTAATGTAGTCACAGCTTTGTCCCTTTATACCAAGGAGCTAACACAATGCTTACTGACTATCATAATATGTCATTAGGTATTTATTTATTTGCAATTTGATTACCGGGGAAGTCCACTGGGCCAAACTGACCCATTTTCAGTGGAGGCCCGGGGAGAAAAGCTCCAAGATGCATTATACAATTTAGATACAAATGATAGTTAATATTAAAGATCTTATGTAGAATAGTTACTCATAAATGCATTCAATATCATGCATAGTTAACAAATTCATTAAGCTTGAAGGTAGGGATCACACAGTTTCATTTGAGGAAAACAGATATGGGTTAGGTGTGGAAACAGTTTACATACAAACCTTTTAAGAAAATGTAAATACGCTTTACATACACACATCAACAGTAGAATGCTATTTGCAATATTTACAAGGTTGGGCTGTGTGAGGGTAGCTGTAGGAGGTGAGAGCTTAGAGAGAAGCTATAGAAATTGTTGAGAGCTTAGATAGGCTCATAGGAAGATAACTATGAGAGTTGTAGAGCTTGGGAACCAGAGCGAGAACCCCCTTGGATTAGGTTGAGTGAAGGCAGGTACATTTCCATTTAGTGGACAGATGTTTGAATAGTTGGGTTTTGAAGTTTTCTGAGTTGGTATGGTTCTTAGTGTGGAGGGAAGGGAATTCCATTTTCTGCCTTGTGAAAGATAGGAGAAGCTGGCCAGCAGGACGTTTAGGTTTATGGATAGGAATTAAGCTCTGATTTTCAGATCTGAGAGCTCTGTTGAGTGTATAAGGAGGAAGGGTGTTAGTTATACTGGGACATTTTGTTGGGTGAAATATGAGTCTATGTGCAGTAGTGAGTTGGAGATAGTCTAGGTAGTTTCGGAGTTCAAGCCAGTTCAGGGATTGTAGAGTTAGGCAGTGATGGGTGGTATTTTTAGATTTAGAGGCAAATTTAGAGATTTTGCTGTAGCAGTTTTCTAGTTTAGAAGTGATAGAGGAGGACAGGTTAGTTAGGAGAGGGGCTCCGTATAATAAGGAAGGAAGAAGATTAGTCGAGGCCAGAGTTTGCCTGGTGGAGTTGGAGAGAAAGCGATTATTCCTGTACAGCATACCTAGCTTTTGGTGTGTTTTCTTAATATTTTGTTGAATATGAATATCAAACCTGAGGTGTTCATCTACAGTAATGCCTAGTAGTTTGCCAAAGGGGACTACTTCTATAGGTGAGTTTGTTTGACTATAGACTTTGAAGTTTTTATCATAGGAGAGGGTCTTTGTGGGAGGGCATAGTAAAATCTTTGATTTATTTGCATTGAGAGAGAGGTGGTTTTAGCGTATCCAGTTTTCAGTTGTTGAGAAGGCAGTTTGGGTTTTAGTCAGCAATTTTAGAGAGGTTTGAGGCAGAGCAGAATAAGGTTGAATCGTCTGTGCATTGAATGATTTTAGCATCAGGAATAGCAGTGTGAAAGTTATTGATGAAGATGTTAAAAAGCATTGGCCCAAGGATGGATCCCTGTGGTACGCCAGTTGGGGTAGGTAGGAAGGAAGAGATGGAGTTCTTCCATTTGACTGCCTGTGATCTGTCTGATAGATAGCTGGAGAACCAGGATAAAGCATTATGTGAGAGATTAAGGTTTGAGAGATGACAGAGAATGTGCTTGTGGGAAACAGTATCAAAGGCTTTAGACAGATCGAGTAAAACAATAGAAACTAAGTAGCCTGAATCTCGGGCTTGATTGACAGTTTCTAGGAAAGAGAGTAGAGTGGTTATTGTGCTATGGCCTGGACAGAAGCCATGCTGGGTAGGAGTGAGAAGATTGTTTTGGGTCAGGAAAGACATAAGTTGGAGGTGGATGCATTTTTCTAGGATTTTGGAGACTGGCGAGAGCAAAGCAATGGGGCGAAAGTTTGAGGTGCTGGTATTTTTGCCTCCTTTATGAAGAGAAAGAATATAAGCTGAGCGCCAGAGTTTGGGGATGTATGATTCTTTTATGGATCGGTTGATAATGATGCTGATTGAGAGTGCAAGAGGGAATATGTTCGGGAGCGTTAGGGCAAGGTTTAAGTTTGGACAAAAGTTTTTTTATAAAGTTAGTGGAGATGGGTTTGAGTTCAAACAGATGAGGTGAGTTAGAAGGGGGAGAGTGTAGAGCAGTTGGGTTATTATTGGGAAATATCTTGGTGAGGATAGTTATAGTGTCTATGAAAAATGAGTTAAATTCAGAGCCTAGTTCAAGATCAGATTTACTTGGGTCAGGACAGGGATTATTTTTGGAGCCTGGATTGAGGAGTGAGTTTACTGAGTTCCAGAATTTTGTTTTTTTTTTATTGTTATTGGACTGAAGTTTGATATAGTAGGATTTTTTGTCTTTGGTGATTAGCCATTTTGCACAGTTGCAGAGCTGTTTATATTGGAGCAAGGTATTGGCCAGTTTATTGTTTTGGTAAAGCTTACATAGTTTGTCTCTGTGGTGCATGATTTGTTTTATCACTTTGGATAGCCATGGAGCAGTTTTAGTTTTTATCCTTTTGTTTCTTAGTGGGGCTAGTGAGTTAAAGTATCAAGGAAGACACAGTTGAAGTATTCTATAACCTTGTCAAGAGGAAGGATGTTTAGAATTTGCCAGTTCATTTGTTTGAAAGCATTTGAGAAAGTAGTTGGGTTGAAGCTACTGAGGTTATGAGTTTGAATGTACTGATGCTGGTGTGAGGCGGATCTAGTTGAGCGATCCATGAAGGCTGGGAGGTGGTCACTAAAGGTATCAGGAATTGTGCCAGAATTGGTAATTTTATTTGGATCTGAGACTAGGATCCAATCTATAGTGGATCCGGGAGGGTTTATTTTGTTAGGTCGAGTGATGGAGAGGATTATTTGAGTGAAGTTATAGAGGTTAATGGATAGGGAGGGAGAAGGGCAATTGATTTTATTCTAGTCAATATTCACATCACCAAGGATATATGTTTCATAGTTAATTTCAGTAGAGGCCCATAGGACAATATTTTTGAGTGTAGAAATATTGTTACCAGGTGAGGTATATAGGGCAATGATGCAGATATTTTTATGTTTATTTAGTTTTAGAATTCCAGCAGTTAGTTCAGTGTTCTGGAATTGAGGAATTGGAATTTGGAGGGGAATTAAGGTAAGAAGGTTGGAGTAGACTAGGGCAGTGCCTCCACCTTTTTTCTTTAGTCAGTCATTTCTGAGACAATGAAATCCTGGGGGCAGAATCTCAGAGTTGGAGATAAAGGGCTTGAGCCAGGTTTCAGAGATGGCTAAGATATCTGGTTGGTTATGGCTTAACCAAGCTTGAAAATGGTGTACTTTGTTGTTTAGACTTTGTGCATTAATTGTATAAATCTTTAGGGTGTTGAGATAGGAGGAAGAGGGTATGGGATGAGTGTTGGTAATAAAGGATGTAGGACCAGAGTTAGGATGGATATCACCAGCTTGGACTAGGTTGTTGAAGGAGATATCCTTTAGCCATATTGCTCTGCCAGGCATGAATTTTGGTAGATTGTAGATTGGAGCAGGTGACAGTATCTTGACTTTCGAGGAGAAGAGTTTAGGGTGGAATAGGTGCAGAGGGTTGGGCTGAATGAGAGAAGAGGAGATAGAGTGGAAATGGGAGTAAGAGTGAGGGGGAAGGTGGGTTTGCATGGTAGTTGTCTTTGTAGGTGGTATTGGACAAGCATAGGTGGAATAGAAGGTAGCACAGTATAAGGGAAGTAGGAACAGAAAGAGGAGGCTGGGGGACTGGAGGGTGTAATAACTTGAGGAGAGCATGTTGGAGCAAAGAGAGAGATTGGTATGAGTGGTTAGGAAAATAGAGAAGGCTAGGTATATAGGTATGTATCATTCACCTATGCTAAACCTTCACTGCCATTGTAACTGTTACGGATGTTTGATATATAAACTGAATAAAAAATACTATTACAGAACATCAGCATGTCTTGGGAATACTCTTGAAGTGCTGAAGTCAAGTTTCTATCTTTAAAATGTGAAGGGAATCTCTTACATGTGGTAACTGATAATAGCTCAGTTTACATCTCAGATGAATATGAAGTTTTCCTGACAGAGGAAGATGTTAACCATTGATATAGTGCATCTACTACCTGCTAAGCAATACAGAAATGGGAAGGTAGAACTAAATTAATGACATTGAAGTAAAACGTGTAAATCTTTTATCATGGACATCCTGCTTAGCCTACTCTGGTGCTCTATAGACAGCAGCACATGCATTGCCTGCTGAGGTTCTGCATGGGCTCATTGTGAAAACTATACGAAACATTGGAGGCCTCCTTTCACTTACATTCCTCACAGATAGGTTTTACTTTTACCTTCGATATGGCGGAAGGAATACATCCTGTGGATATGCCAGATGCAGTGATGTAGGAATACAACAAATAGATAATTTATTTCTGGTTTATTCTTTAGTATAATTCCTCACTAGTTCTATACCAAAAACGTGTCATATTACACACTATGTCAATAAATGGGGAAGTCATTTACAGGCAGAATATTGCAGGAGATTTCCTCAGCACTTTAAAAGTGAAAATGCTAGAGAGGACAAGCAGTTAATATGTATGCTGACTGCTGCTGCACTTTACTGGGATACTTAGTCTAAGGCACAGTCTGAGTGTGGGCACATGATGCAGTGAAGGCACTGTGAAGGCAAGGGACCTTAACAGTGCATTAACATAAGCCATCTAGTACTATGCATTGGATAGTCCTGCTGCTTTTGTATGCTTCATGTCATAATCTCAACAACAGGCCAGCCCAATGAGTGGACAGAACAATAGGTCAAATTTGACTGGCGACCATTACATGCTCATTAACCTGCAGCCATAGAGTCTGCTGGTCGTAACTCAAAGGGGAGCATCTTTCAGATGGTCATCTTTCCCCAAATCACTGAACTATTTACAGTCACTATATCATGATATTTAAGGCAGTTGCCTCTGCTATATGTCTTAACTCTGTCTTTTTTAATTTCTCCAAGTCTTTTGGGTTTCTTATACCATGACAGGAATGGACCCCATTCCTAAGTCAAAGTACGATTAAAGTTCATGAAATTAGTATTGTTTCACTCTTTGACGTTAGTCAAAAGTGCTCATAGGCACACCCACAATGTGCCTAGTAATGACTCCTTCTGCAATTCATATGGTGTTACATGAACTGGTAACATATCTAAATATGATTGTAAATTCTTTTTTATAAGACCAGTTGCTTCTACTACTACTGAAACTGTCTGGGTATCTTTCTTCCACATGGCTCTCATTTCTGCCTGCAGATCCAGGTATTTTATGACTTTGTGTCTCTCTGTATGCAAGACACTGTAGTCACTGCGTGTGGCGATTTCAATGATCAATGCCACTTTTGTCCTCTTTTCTTGGACCACTATATCCGGTTTTCTAGCATCTATCTTTTGAACTGTTGGTATTGGTATGGTCATAAGAGTATCCCAATGAAGCTTTGTGATACTCCTTTCAGAATTCCATTTCACACTGCTTATATCGTTAGCATGCCTGTTCCTAACTGTATATGCATATGCACAGCCATTCATAAGTTATGAGTTCTAGCATTATTAATATTTGGAGGTGTCTACAGTGTTATACAACTTGGCATGTATTTTAAGTAATGGATAAGGACGTAGGTGTTAGATATCACTATTTTCAGTTAGTCTACCATAGACCATTCATTTTATGGCCATGCACACTATTTTTATGCCATTTATGCACCTGCATCTGTCAACCATCAAGCTTATTTCTAATGGTTTATTCATTCCTCATACACTAGGACTTCACTCTACTGCCAGGGGTGAGATCAGTTTCTGGAGGGGGATTATCATTCAGGCAACCAAGAAGGCATTTTGTGCTCTTGTCTGCATCCTGGCAATTGAAGGAATTTATAATGGCCTAACTCCATCACAGGCAGAGGGATGTGGGATATGTGTCACTGCCAAGGCCTATTATATTTTTACCATGTGAGTGCACTCCAGCACATCCACCTTGAAGGCTACCACCCATTTGTAGCTTGGTGAGCCGAACATCCAATCCTAGGCCATGTATTTAAATTCTACCCTATTTTCCAAGGGACTTATACAATGCACAGCTGTCTGGATCATTTGATTCCCCATTAAGATGGACATGACCACCCCACTATATGACTCTGACAGTTGTCCAAGTGCTTAAATGATCCCAGGTTACCTTGACAGTAGTCAGGTCTTTATCGCCCAGTGCTGCCAGAGTTGACATACCCATGGACCCTAATAGCTTATTGGAAGAGTACAACTGACCACCTAAACATCACCTAATATAATGACTAGTGGCAGGAGAATATAGGTGAGCAATGATGTTTATTTGGATCCTAGCAAAATGCTTTCTCATCCCTTAATTAGACTAGGGACACCAGTGACTAAGAATGAGCCATTCTTCTGCTAATAAATGTTATCACTGTTAAATGTGGAGGTAAGCAGTATTCAGGGTGGGGGAGTTGCTTAGCACAGATCAAAAGGGAATATTTTTTATTAACAATCATAGTAAGCAGCAATACCAGAGGTGACATAACACTGCCAGGTCAGAAAAGAGACAGTCTTAGAGGTGTGACCAGCTTGGCACTGGTTACAACAGGAATTAAATAACAGGATGGGGAAGATGATGATAACACCAGACTGTGCTGCATGAAATAAAATGCACCCTGTGAATCACATCTTAGTAATAAGTGTATCACTAGTGATTGTGCAGCAGTCTATATGCTGTGTTTAGTTATTTACTAATTTCCTCTGTTCTGTGATCACCTATAGGTGTCTCCCTTCATGAAGAAGACTAGCCTTATTACTGGGAACTCCTTGTCATACAAATAATTTTGACTTTAATCATTTCTACTCTTTTTTACATTTGAAACTTTCAGTAGTTCTTTCATAAGTATGTTAAACTCCAATCTGTAAGGGCCATAGCACACCTTGGTACCATCCTGGGCATCAGCTGTTGCATAGCCAAGTATGACTAAAACACAGACATCCTATGATTTAACAGGTGGGTATTAATGTGAGCAATAATGTCACGGCCAAAGCTCCTATAAACAAGTCATGTTACTGATTCTCCTAATTTAGTGATAGCTACAGTACTTTTACTTCTATATATATGGAAAGAATTTTGTCAAATGCATGACTGCTAATAAAAGTTTAAGAAAAATCACTTTAATCTGGTGAGTCTACGTTGCAGCTCACAATATTGTCTAAATGAATTTACTGATCTGAAACAATTCACAGCATGTTTGTTGATCTGCAGTTGCACTGTAATGATGGTTAGTATTAGTATTTATTAAGTAATGTTTCATTTGTCCAGGTTACAATGTTTCTGTATAAAAAATATCTTAATTTCTTATGTCAGCCTTTCTATGTGCAGAGATATATTTTTTTTTTACTGTGGGGTACTTGTTTAAGTCTAGGAATTTTTTTCTGTGGGCCTCCTCAAAAAGGATAATTAGGTCACCAAAATACAAATTAATAAAATAAATAAAAATATTATGAAACTATGCTGTCATATAAATTAGCTTTGACAGAAATAAGATATAATCTGTAACCTATTGATTCTTAATTGTAGCATAGTTAAAAATACATAATACCCCAATCCACTACAGTAAAGTAAATATCAGACCTATTTTACATGCAAGTGACTTGGCACAGACAGTTGTATAACAAATTATAGATACTGATAATTCCTTTTTCTTTATTATTATTATTATTATTATTATTATTATTATTATTATTATTATTATTATTATTATCATTTTGCTTATACATAATCCTATTAGTTGCTGTCAAATCCAAGACACATCAGATCTTTCAGGTCAAATTTTCTTCTACATATTGTCACAGTTCATGTATTTTTTTATTTTACAGTCAATAAAATATAAGTTATGAATATAAGTGGCAGCAAAAAATTTAAAGTGGCCATAATTCCATAAGGTTTTGACTTCTAAAAGTACCCCCAAAGCAGTTATGTTTTTTTTTTTTGCTACAAGAAATAGTAAATGTATATAACACATTCCTTAATTTGCTTTGATAGTCAATTATGGATTTTAGTTTGATTGTAGTAAATCTTTTGAGAGGGGTAGTACAATGTGCAATGTAAAATAGTAATGGAAGAGGGCATGTGTAGGATTTGGTCCGTCTCAAGACTCCAGTATTGTAGATGCAGGTTAAAAACTGAATGATATATAGCACATGCAGACGGCCATATACTAAAATGTAAATGAGAAAGCCAATGCAAATGAGTGACAAAGGAGTATGCAAATGCAGGGGGCCAAGATGGAGGACCAATTAATAGACATATAAAATGTGGGTGCTGTGCACCTTTGCCAATCTGTTTTGAATGCTGTGATTTATGGAGCATATGACAAGACTCATGTTAGGCACAGCATCGGCAACACAGTAACAGTATGCATTGGTAGCACATTGGTGTAAGTGCTGGCAATGATGTGCATTACCGTTGTCTCGACTAACAAAGAAGATGTAGAGACTCACATAGAAACACCTCACAGACCAGCAAATAATTGATCACTTCAGTGAACTGGGATATTGCATGGAATCTGGTTGAACTCAGTCACCCATGAGCAAAATTGTGGAATCTGCCTGGTATACCCTTTCCTGTGAACACAAAGGTATGTGTCATCTCAGGCATCCTAGCCAAAGAGGCCTTCTAGCAGCTTATGGGGATACATTAGATATATTGCAGGCTTCTGCCTCATGAATACTTAACTAATTCCTCAATGTAATACAGCAACACATGGAGGCTTATTTAGTTTATAAGAATGCCAGGTGGGAGAGAAGGAATGTCATGTTTATGTCCTATCAGACTACAGGATTTTTTGAGGTCCTGGCAGCCAGGAACACCATCCTCTAAACAGTGAAATGGTCTGAAATGCTCAGGTCATTATTTACAATGTTTCAATGTACTCCTAGGCAGGTTACATGATTCACACATTTGATACACACATACCGAGGTTTTCTGAAAGGGGACTTCACACAAGGTCATCTGGTTGATAGGTATCCACACATGTCAGACAGAATGGGCTATACAATCAGCTGCCATGCATGCAAGCCACATATAAATAATAATGTGTTTTCTGTGCTGCTTGTAATGTCAGATATGTCATTGAGCCATAGATAATTACTTCCATTCGCAAGTCATAGACCATGTAGAAAATGACATACATGCCCCATGCTGAAAGTAATACTGTGGAAAATGTATTCAGACTTTTGATGAGTAGATTCTGCTTAATGAAAACCACAGGTGAGCCATTACAGTGTATTTGTAAGATATGCAGCAAACTATTTGTAGCATTTGCCATGCTACGTAATATGTTGGTGCAAAAGCAGGCAGTGCAGTCATATAAGCCTGCAGTAGGACATGTAGCATGTGTTGCACAATTGTGGCTGGGTAGAGAGGGGTGATACAGGGGAAGACAATAAACCAGCTGAGGCATGGCTGAGGCAGACAGGGACACAATACAATGTGGTTCCCACCTATGTGCCATGACACAGGCAATGCAGACTACAACACTGCACCACACTCTGGCTGTGCAGGCAGTGTGTGTAATGGATACATTATGCATAAGATATCAACATTTCCACACAACCTTGTGTCCAGACCCTCACACAGCCATGGACTATACTGCAAGTAGAGGCAGACTGGATGACAGTTGTAATTTGTTATACGGATGCACTGATGCTAGCAATATTTGCCTCCAGTGACCTCAGTAGCTCTATAATCTCATTGCTCTGGTACTCTAGGGCACTGTGTGGCTAGTACTTGTCCTCACACATGCAGTGGAGCACACATACCAGATACACAGTGGTATGCATAGCAGCCAACTGAGGATGGATCACTGACTTACAAATCTGCTGTTTGGTTTGAAGTACTGCATCCCTGTCATTGTCACTATGGAAGCCATGGTGGCATTGGATAACCCCCAGTTTTTTCTCTAAGGTTGTTATGTCCATATCAGAGGAAGTGTGCATATTAGATGTTTTCTCTAGTAGGGAAATGTGAGAAAGCCCATGCCGAGTCCAGCGATGGAAGGTTCATCAGGCTCTGGTGATGCTGTGTGGTCAGCAACTATCATTACAGCGGCTTTCTTTCCCTAGATGTGGGAGTTTTCTACCACCAGAGTGTCACATATAGTGCTACTGTGCCATGGACCATGCTGTCTACAAATTCTCATCATTACTGTTTACAGTAGTCATGCTGATGTCAGCCTTCTGTCATCCTGATTTGCAAGACCTTCCACTTGTGCATCTTATGAACATGTAAAAAATATGACATCACTGTAAAGCCTACAGCCATATGAATGGAGTATTCTCCTACATGATAGTGGGACACATGATAACAGTATCACATAATATTATGGAACATATATTATTGAACAGGATATGGCACTTGCTGACTGAAGATGTCTAGAAGAATACATGGACATATAGGCAACAATCTTATACTATTCACTTCACACATAACAATCTGTCAAAGCAAGCTATTATGGTCAGTACTAGCATTGTGCTTTGCCTACTAACATATAAGTAGCAGGTGCCAAGTCTGCACCCACATACAGTAACATCTGGTGTTAAGGGTCAATCCTCCTGCCTGGACCACAGCACTGAAAACTCTACATACTTCAGCCATTTCAGTATTCATGGGCCTTCCCCTGTGGTGGCCCAGTATGTCACAATGTCCAGGGCCTTTTGCTTTGTTTACAGAGGAGATCATATCTTTAATCTTTCTTTGCATATATTTTAGGGACTTATTATGGCTGCCCATAGCTTTCATATCCAGATCATACCCTGCCAGATCTGGTTACTGAACTGTTGATCTGCACTGTCTTGTGGATTGTGAACTTCTCTATGTATTGTCACCCCTGTATGGCACATGTATAGCTGGGGACAAAACATGTCATTCAGTGAGTGTATGTGCCAGGCTAACCTATACATTTGTTAATCACTAAGAACTATCCCAACTGCATCTATTAGGATATCACCTGCAGTTTCCAACTTGCAAGGCCTTTTTCCAAGTATTTGGTACTGGGGCAATCCCCCACTGTACATGTTAGGCAGTTTCTTCTAAGAACTGCATACCCATAACAGACATGCACAAATGTGCTGCCTAACTGTGTGATGACCCAGCATGTGATATGTTGCGATGTCTTGTTGCACCTGCATGTGTACATTTTGATATGCAAGTGTCCAGTGGAGCCACCACCAGGTTTGCCATATGTAAGGTGGAATGACCATATGTGGCCCACCCCTTACGTTATGTGCTACATACACAAGCAATAATGCTGTCACCCCCTATCTCCTGGATAGGCGCCATAGACATTGGAAGACTGCAGTGTATACACTGTCCCTCTAGATCTAATTCCTTATCTCTCTGATGCTCCAGATCTAGAGTACTATTAAAGCAGTTCCAGGAAATTCCATTCATAAATGGTGGCAGCACTTTATGCCACACTAAAACGAGACAGTTAGCATGACATGCATTCCAACTAATCAAAACAAAACTTAGCAAGTACAGCAAGTGCAATGGCCCAAAAAATATCAGAAGTCCAACAAAAGATGGCCAGCACTACATTAGCGGAGTCCAAAGCAATTTTTAATGTAAAACAGACCAAATAATGAACTGCATAAAATGCAATTCAAACCAGTTTCGGCATTCAAGCCTTCATCAGTGAATACGTAAAAAGTAAATTATAACCATTATATAGTCACCTGTCCCCCCATATCGCACTGGGATTGGACAATTACAAATGTTCATTAACACCTAGTGGGAATAAACCTCCCAATCTAATAACCCAATTATTTTCCTTTTGATTTAGTATACTATGCCATCCAACTTTATTTCTCCTGTCCCCCACAATTTTATCAATAATAACAAACTTAAATTGTGAAGTGATGTATTTAACAGAGTGTTTGTATAGAGCATTAGCCATTCATTTATTTCTAATGTCACTAATATGTTCCAAAATTCACATTCTAAGAGGACGAGAAGTTTTTCACACATAGAAAGCCGAACAAGTACATGTAGTTAAATAGATGACCCAATCAGTACTGGCCAACTAGGCCAGGTAGCATGGTTGTCCATGAATCCCTTTGCTTCACACAGTACAATCCACACCTAACAGGATGAGCTGTGCACACATGTCTATGGCCTGGTAAACATCAGTAGAGCTGTGGTGTAGCCCTGTGTTGTCTGAAAAGTGATTCAGAAATATATTTATTCAGAAATATCTATCTGAGCACATGATTCTACCATATTATTCCTTTCTTGGACCAGCTGAGTGTCCATGGCTGCTTCATCCTCCACAAGCCACAGGGCACCAGCATTGTGCCCAAGGCAGAGAAGAATTTTCCTGTTCTTCCAGCACAGATCCTATAAGGAATATTTGTTGGGGCATTAGGATAGTTTCTTTAATGACTTTGATGCCTGGTTTGACCTGGCATGGTTTTGTTCAGGTGAATAATGCAGACCTCACCACAAAAACCTGAAGCAGCACCACTCTGTCTTGTTCTGGCAGTGGGAGGCAGAGGTTCCAAAGATGCAGCCAGAGATGTACAGTAAACTCTCACTTAACTGGCACCCATGGGGATAGGTAGATGGTGGAGAAGTGTAGTTTCTGGTTGCTTGAGAGCTGCTTTGTGATTTTTGATTGGTTTGTATACTGGCATACCAGCCAATCAAAAATCACAAAGCAGAGCCTCCTCTGTTCAGTGCGGAACAGTGGGCTGTTCTGCATTGAGTAGAAGTGGGTCCATTTTGTGATTTTTGATTGGCTTGTATACCAGCATATGAGCCAATCAAAATTGTTGGTTGCTTGAGAGTGCTGGTTGCTTGTGTTCCGGTTTATAGAGACTCTACTGTATTGTGAACATTTTGTATGTTCAATTTGTCACATACTGCCTTCATTGTTGTCGTCCTATGCTTCGATGTACTTCATTTGTTTTCCAGCTGTTAAGGAACATTGACAGTAGTTCCCCATACCTTATTTGTTGTCCATCCCTTCCTATCATTCATTTTATACCATGTCTGTATATGTCCATCCACTTTTACCCCACTTTTTGTGCATACATCACCCCTACCTTTTGAGTATATGTTCAATATTTTTCTGTCTGTCTGTACCTACTACCTTATATTCTCACTCTGGCCATCTATCCCACTCAAAGGCATCCTTTAATACCATTTACATATACTCATTTCTTTTAATAATGTAAAGGGAGTTTAGCCCCACAAAAATGTATTCCTCCATGCCCCTTTCCTGTCCATATTTATTACCTTCTGTTTTCCTGTATTTGATGTAGTCCCTTCACCTACTTTCTTGTTCTTCCTTATTTATATGATGAACATGGTGGCCACTTTAGTGTGGACACCCACATAGGTATTATGGTTAGCCACTGTAATATGCAGTGACATGTTACCAGTTGCTTTTATTTGCTGGCTGCCACTATGCACTATGGCAATGCAAGTAGCTGCTTGTACTGCTGTGGGCACACTGGAATGGCATAACCATGTCAGCAATGCACAATGCAGTAGTGGTGGTCCTGTAGTACACTGCTGTAACATTGCTGCAACACTGCTATAACACTGCTGTAATGCTGCTATAACACTGCTATAACACACCACTGCTGTAACACTGCTATAACACTGCTGTAATGCGGCCATAACACTGCTATAACACTGCAGTAACACTGCTATAACACTGCTGTAATGCTGCTATAACACTGCTAAGACACTGCTGTAACACTTCAATAACACTGCAATAACACTGCTATAACACTGCTGTAATGCCGCTATAACACTGCTGTAACACTGCTAAAACATTGCTGTAAGATTGCTATAACACTGCAGTAATACTGCTGTAACACTGCTATGCAAGTCACACTGCTGGTACATTTTACTATGTGGTATTATGCCAAGAATGCCAATGCTATGCCTTACTTGTTACATCTGTAATTAACTTTTAGACATGTAACATAGTGATCCTCTTTAAAATCAGAGCTGTACAGGTGTATTACACTCTTTCATGAATCCCAGCCATGGATTCAGTTATTCAAAACATTTTGCTGAAACAGGAGAGTGTGTCTTGAATTCAAACATTGATAATGACATAAAAATAAAAAGAACAGCATATATACACCAACATATAGATAAGAGAATAAGTGCATTT
This sequence comes from Protopterus annectens, assembly GCF_019279795.1. NCBI lineage: Eukaryota > Metazoa > Chordata > Ceratodontiformes > Protopteridae > Protopterus > Protopterus annectens. The sequence goes on along the minus strand of NC_056726.1, from coordinate 46,474,847 downwards.
GTTTTCTTATAATTTCATAAGACTTCATAAAACAGTCAGTTCTTAAAACACCACCACGCACATACTCATACAAATCAGCCCATAAGATTAATACTTAAGTGAACTTAAATGCACATTTAAAATCAATTAACCCAGGTGACATGAAAGCATTGAATGATATTCACCATCTCATGTTTGTATAATCCAAAGCAGTTTCTGTGCTTCCATCTCTCAACACCAAATCTACACAATCTACTACATAAAACAAAAATATTTTACACATTGCACTTTGTTTCTGATGCTTATAAAATACATTATTTTATTTCTTTATCCGCAATGCACAAAACTCTTCATAAATCATGTTCTTTAACATCCTAGTGGTTCTAACATCAAGTGATTCATGTTCTGAACACTAATATATTCTACATTGTTGAATCTACAACTAAAATAACCTGGAAAAGTGTAACTCATATTATTAACATAAAAGTACATTAAAGCCATCCAGTATATACCTACAGTAATACTGCAGACTCTACATGAAGTGCCATGCTGATGATCATTGGCTCACTGCAAGATAATTCATCATATTATTCTTCTTTAGAAAGGTACATTCTAAATTCTGGAAATGGAATTGTTTCTCCATGTTAAAAAGGTGGTTCTGCAGAGTCTGAATAAGTTTACCTTAGATGCTGTAAGCCAAAAGAAGATAGCAAGACTGCAAAATATTAACTAAAGGTAAAATGTAACGCTTGGTTCTTCAGATGATGAAAAACATATGGATTAAAAACACACCATGTATGAATAACCAAACCAGAAATGTGTCAGTGCACGAAAAACACCAAGTAACCAAAAAGTTCACCAAACAGTAGATGGTCTTCCCATAGGTTATAATTGTTAGATCGAAAACTACAAAGACAAAGTAGACTTAAAAAAACTTTTAATTTCACTAGATGATAACATTTCTATGGCACTGATTATTTTGCTGCTTGTGTATCTCTGCTACCTTTAAACTACAACAAAAAGAAAAAAAAAACAAAAAAAAATCTTGCTTTTTTCCCACTTTCTGAAAGTTAAGAAAGTTCAGTTACAGATTGGCTGTTCTGAACTGTTTTGAAGTTTCTAGAAGGCCAGTGCTTGCTTGGGCTATTCACCAGTAGGAATGGTTAGCACTGAACAGACTGCCTGTCCCTGGAGGAGTGGTTACTGCCTAGAAGCTGTAGTTTTATTGGCCATTTTGGGTAAATTCTAAACTCCTTGATCTCTCTCTCTCAAAACCCTACAACTCTCTTTTTGCGCGGTTTTGCGCACTGAGCAGCGTCGGGCAGCGCCGCCTAAACAGGTTTAAACTATTCCAGGCTCCACAAAGTCTGCTCTTCATTTTTCCCTTAGAACTGTTCAAACTCTCAAAGTATCACTCTGTTCTCTTTCTAAAGCCCTGCACTTGCTCAGCTCTTATAAGGAAACACTAACTAACTAAAGCACTACACCCTCCTTGACTTCTCATAAGTATTAGGCTCCTGATTGGTCCTTCCTGATCAAGTGAAAAATAAGTTCCCTTCCCTAATCTGATCAGTAAAAAACTAGTTCCCTATACTAATCTGGTATGTCCAAGGGTCAGTTTCAAGGGTTACTCTCTAGTCCAGCTGGTGAATCTGGGAATTTTGAGGCAATGTTACAATTGCCTTATGTACACAGACAACCCTCTCCTCCTTCCAACAAACTCTAATACATGTGAGAGATGCAGTTACACAGCCAAACTGGAGGCAGAGCTCTCTCAACCCAAGACTGGCACAGTCAGTCAGGAGGAAAAGGTAACCACCTGCACCACAAATCCAGTCTCACACAGACCTATTGCATCTGCATACCCAACACATAAACACACAAAAACATACTCGGAGGCTCTAAATAAAAATCTGCCTAAACAGCAAAGACCTCCTAAGCAGATATCCAAGCAACAGCCACCCCTCAACAATACCCATGAATCACATATCTCACAAAATCAGTGCGCCTCACTGTCACAGCCCATAAGGCCAAACAACACACTAAATACACTTGTTATAGGGGACTCTATTGTCCGGCACACTGATGTCCTGCTCACCAGAATGAACAAGGAGAAGGTCACTGTAAGCTGCCTGTCAGGTGCGAGGATCCGCCACATAATGCAAGCACTCAGGTCACTCCAAAGCAAGTACAAGTATGACTCCATCATTGTCCATGCTGGTGTGAATGACCTGAGACGTACCTCCCTGGACTACATGAAAAGAGACATAGAGGAGCTCTCTGACCATGTAGCCCAGGCTGGTATGACCCTGACCTTGAGTAGCATGTTGCCCTCACCAAGAATGATGCCACAGTATAAAGACAAAATGATCAGTTTCAACAACTGGCTAAAGTATTGGTGTCATTCAAAGGGGTCCAGTGTCTGTAAGCCTGGGATGACCTGCTCAACAAGCCACGTTGCTTCGCTAGGGATGGCTTGCACCTGTCACCCTTAGGCTTTCGTATACTGGCCAAGGCTCTTGCCACCCCCATAGTGCCTTTTTTAGGCAAGGCTCAAAGGACAAACCCACCTCCATAGACAACCCAAGGATAAAAAAACTAAAGGTAATGCTACTCAATGCCAGAAGTCTAACCTCAACATGCACGCACTCGAGGCACTCCTCAGTATGGAGAAAATCGATGTCTGTGCAGTAACAGAAACCTGATTCAAGGCTCCTGAAAGCACCCCAGCACTACCAGGTTATAACTCATACCATGCATTTTGGCCCCAAAACTCAGACCGAAGCACAAAAGGAGGGGGAGTATCTATATTCATCAAAGATACCTACACCTTCAGGTTAGTGGCACTGCACGAAGCATCAGAAACCATCCATGTGCATCTAACAGCGGGCAAAACTGCCTTTCAGTTTGTAGCCTGCTACAGAACACCCTCCCTATTACAGGAACCCCACTTGGCATTCCTGAGAACACTGGAGAATATGAAGGTCTCTCCAAACACTATGTTATTGAGTGACTTCAACTACCCAAACATTGACTGGGAAAACAACTCAAGCCCAAACACCCTCTCCCAATGGTTCCTTGAATTTATAAACTCTAACATGATGGAACAACTGGTCACCACTCCCACAAGAGGGAACAACATATTGGACCTGGTCATCACCAACATGGGGACTCTATGTTCCACACCAGAGGTAAACCCCTCATTGGTAAGATCAGACCATAAACAGATTTCCCTGGACATCCATATCCCGTCCCCACCCCTAGCCAAGGAAATCACTGTAAAGAATTTCTCAAAAGCCAACTTTGCACTTCTCAAGACTGAGGTGGAATCCTTCAAAGTCCCCAGGCCAGAGGATAATACAGCCCAATCCGCAGAATTCTTTACAAATGCATTCTATTTGCACCTGCAGGAATGCATGGATCGTGCTATCCCAAATAAAACCAAGACTCACTCCCCCAAAAACAGGAGACCGGTCTGGTGGACCCTGGCCATAAATAAGCTATACAACAGAAGGAGGAAGCTACTACATGTCAGAGCAAAATCCCAAAAAGGAAAGGCATCTCTGATCAATATTAGCAAGAAACTTCGATCCCTCATAAAATCATCAAAGGCCAGTTTCAAAAGAAAAATTGCCCTAGACACTAAAGATAATCACACGGCCTTCTTTAGTTATGTCAGGAATATGGGTTGAAACTCCCAGATATGCTCTGAATTTTGCATAATGGTATAAAATATACCGAACCTACAGACATAGCCAACATCCTGGCAGACAGATTCAGCGCAAACTTCTCCCCCCCCCTTCCCCCCAAAGGAGCAAATGCCTATCCCAACTGAATGTAACCTCCCTGACATCACAGATGCACAGGTGAAAGCTGCCCTCTCCAAAGAAAAAAACACAGCATCTATGGGACTGGACGGTGTCCCAGGCTGTGTCTTACATGAGCTCCAAGAAGAACTGAACCCTCACATTAAGTCACTGTTCAAATTTAGCCTTACAACAGGATATGTACCCAAAGAATGGTGACAGCTACAGTGGTCCCACTCCACAAAGGTGGTGCCACAATGGACCCTGGGAACTATCGCCCCATAAGCCTGAGTAGTCTGGTCTGTAAAGCTATGGAGCGTATTATCATGGAACTCATAAACAAAGACATTGGGAGCCTCCAGACACTGGACCCTACCCAATTCGGCTTTGTTAAGGGCAGATCTTGCCTCTTAAACCTAGTTGATTTCATTGAAACAGTTACCAAAGCCATAGATGAGGGCAAGGTAGTCCACACAGCCTACCTGGACCTCGCAAAAGCCTTCGACACAATACCCCACTCTGGCATCATAAACAAGCTTACCAGCTTAAATATCAACCCCTATATCACAAGATGGGTTGCAAACTGGCTCAGAGATAGAACCCACATGGTCAGAATCACAGGTGCCATGTCCGAATCCAAACCAGTTACATGTGGTATCCCACAGGGCTCAGTTCTGAGACCTCTCTTGTTTGGTATATACTTCTCTGAGGTTCAGGCTAACACGGAGGGATTATGGCTGACAATGTTTGCAGATGACTGCAAACTGGGGGCCATAATCGAATCTCCAGCTGACACAAGCATCCTCCAAAAGGGTCTCACAGAGACAGATGCTTGTTGCCAGAGCCACGGCCTCAAGCTAAATGCTAAAAAGTGCATAGTCATCCCCTTTGGGAAAAACAAGGTACCCACAAATTACCACATAGGTGGTAATCCATTAAGTATGGAAGAAGTAATTAGAGATTTGGGGACCAATGTAGATAGTAATCTCTCCTTTGATAATCACGTTGCCAAAGTGGTTAGAAAGACCTTCTATATAGCCCACCTTATCACGAAAGGGTTCGCATCTAGATCTAGAGAGGTCATTGTGCCCCTCTACTTGTCACTCATCAGGCCCATAATTGAATACAATGCCCCTTTTGGGATGTACCTTACCCAACACCTGCAGCAACTGGAGAGACCCCAAAAGTACCTCACCAAGAGGATCATGGGCTACAAACAGATGTCCTATGCAGCTCAACTAAAGAAACTCCAGCTCTACTCAGTTGCTTACCGCCTACTCAGAGGCGATCTATGCCTGACGTACAAAGCCATGTCAAACCCAGAATTAATGGACATGCTCCACCTCAAAAACTCCAAGTCCCTTAGAGCTACACGCTCCAGGGACTAAAACCTCAGCACAAAAATAAATAGGGCATGCTGGAGGGACAGATTCATTTCCCAGAGCTCCCCACACTCTGGAATAGAATCCCAATTCATGTTAGACATAGCCCCTCGCTGACCCTCTTCAAGCGAAATCTGGACACGTGGATGGGAAATCACAAATTCACCCCTGGGATCTCTTCTGTGTCCCTGCTAGACAGAGGCACAGTAAACTAATCTTAAAAGGGTACCTTCTGTGACCTACTTTACAGAGGCACAGTAGGCTAATCTAATAGGCAGGCGGAAGCCAAATACACTCTGGCTAGGCTTATAAATGCCCTAGGTCAGATAGCCTAGTATCTACCTATGAACCTAAGTAGCAAAATGGCTTTGATTGGATCATAGCTGATATTATGTGAAATAAAAAGTTTTTTAAGTCCACTCTGTATTTGGTCAGATGCAGTCAGTTTCATCAGGTGGACGAAAGCTTTTGCTTAACTTGGTACTTGCTATAGATTGTTATCATCTAGTGAAATAAAAAACAAGTTTCTATCAAGTCCACTTTGTGTTTTGGTTTCTAACAAGTGGAACCTATGGGTAGAGCCAGATCATGTTGAAATGGTGCCCTAGGCAGAGTAATGGATCAGTGCCCCCCCACCTATTCCAATGTCCTCTTACTTGGCTATTTTTCCCCACTTACCATAATCACCGTTCAAACCTGTCGGTGTACACACTATTTTCTTCTTTACTTCTACAATGATTAGAGATATTTAAAACATTTATTTCAAATTTTATAGCGTAAACACTGTTAGCCATTTGCTAAACAAAACAATACAGTCTCACAATGAAAACAAACTTAACATAAACAGTAAGCTACTCTGCCCTTGAAGCTCACATTCATTGAAATGGTATTGAAACCCACATTCAAAGAAAATATATCTGGCCCGTGGCAGATTCAGTTTAATTTGGGCTGTTTTAAAACCGTAGGCCCCTGCACACATATTCAGCACAATGCTTACATGCATGTGTTCTTTGATTCTCCATCCTGGTTGTATTAAATTATATTCCTTGTATAATGCAGCACTACTTGTTAGAGTTTTAAATTTGTAGTTTTGAAAATGTTTCAAGTAAGCAATGAAACAAAACTTATGAACCAATAATGACAAAACAACCCATTTCAGAACATTTCAATCACAAAAAGCCACTCAAACCTCTGTCATTACAATCCACCAATATCAGCCAATATACACAACCTTTGTAAAAGTAAAAGTCATCCAAATAATTCCACATTAATGAGATCTGTAATTAATGAAGAGGTTGCTGCTGGCAAACAAGTTTACTTTTCAGTGTTGCACGTACAAATTCAATGCCTGTAACCCTTGAGGAAAAAATTGCCCATGTTACATTTAAAAAAAATAGTAAGCTGGTGTTGTTGCAATAGAGAATGGCTGTCAAACCAGTAAGGAGTTCATCATTACTAGGCATCTCATCCAAAGGAGGACACACTCAAGTGTGCAGCAACTCCCAACCCCACTTAAAGGGCACTGCAATATCAACACTCCATTTGCATGGTGTGGGAACCCACAGCCTTCTCCACCAAAGGCAAGTATACTACCTGTTCTGCTACTAACACTGCTTTTAAATGTTATAACATAAATGCTATTGATGGCCACTTGCTAAACATAAGAGTTACACATTGAAAACAGACATCATAAGCAACAGTAAACTTCTCTTCCCTTGAAACTCAACTTTCCATAAAAATACACTAAAACTCAGCATTCTTTGAAAATGCACTCCCAATGACAGCTTCATAGTTGGTGTAGAGGATTCAGACTCTAGTTTTCTGTTCTCATGGTACAGGGTTTCAGATTGAATAAGTTAGCCAAACTTTCATCCCTACTGGGGGCATTTTAACCAACCTGCCATTCCTAACTGGAGCATTAAAAACATGCACACACACACACACACACACACACACACACACACACACACACACACACACACACACATTTCATATGGCAAAGGAATGGCAGCAAGTGATTTTCCATGCTTAAATCCTGTTTCCCAACTTCAGATGTTTAACCATGCACTCAAAGTGTGTCCTTAAAGAAATGTAATATACCTAAAGTACATTCTTAAAGAAGAACTGTATGTTTTTATTTAAATTAAATGTTGTGGCAGCCTCTCAGCCAGTGCCCCTCCAAATGAGGCTGGCCCTAGGCAACTGCCTACATTGCCTAGTGCTGGATCCGACTCTGCATCTACCATCTACAGGTTTACTTTTTGGTTACACCATGTATGACACTGAACATGAGCTCAATTTGAACATTATATCATTTCAACAAAACTGCTACTACATGATCTTGATTCTTTGATATTACCCAAATAACCTGAACATTTATTATTGTTCCAAGTTTCATTTATCGAGATTCTTATTTAAGCAAGTTCTCTTAAGAAGGGGAAAAATGAGAACTTCTCTTGAAGTGTCAGGTTCCACAAGACTTCCTCATGAGTAATACTTTGTCATGTTGTTCAATATAGCAGTAAAACAACCTTTGTTTTAGAAATGTGTTACAGCTATATTTAAGTATTTCATAGTTACTGGTGACATCTGTCTTAACTTAAATTTAGATTCATACATCATAAGTCAGCTAGTTTCAACAGCATGATCCCTAAAATAAAACAATACCATCTTTTAATTTATTTTTCACACTAAAATATTGCCCTACAGATAGTTTTGAAATTGTGTACACAACATATTACCTATGTGTAAAATGTGAATTCATCAAGACTGCAATGTTATACAGATGTAACTTGAAATTAATTCTTCCTGCAGAACTAGAGTTAACATATTACTGCTTAACTAAACAAAATACATTGCAAAGTGCCAGGGCATACTACTGATAGAAGCAGCACTACCAGCCACTGCTACACAGTTTATCTCACCTAGGTCGAAGGATCACTTGTTTGGATCCCTTTACAAGCCAGTAAATATTTATCCTTAATCGATCAGCATTTATGTTTTTCTGACTCACACTAATGACCATTATTTACATATATTCTAGAGTATCACACATGATGAGGATCACATTGATTTCATTTTTAGGACCATAGATCTACATGAAGTATGCCACTTGACCAACACAAACGTTAACACTTTTGGATAAAATATAATGTGACACTCACTTATTGCCATCTGTTCTTCTGCATTGTTCGTGTGCATTTCCGGGTCGCCCCTGTACATGGGCACTGTCCCTGTGGGCTCCGCCCAGTTATCAAAGTCTAAATAAATAAATAAATAAATGCATAATAAACAGTTGTGTTTTCTCAGCACAGGTTTTAAACAGGTACTACAACAACCTTGAAAACAGACAGGCACCACGATATCCTTAAAAAAAAAATCCGACAAAACAGAAGTATGAGTAAACAGCTGATAAAAAAATAAAAAACAGACTGGTACCACAACAGTCTTAAACAATCAAAGCAGAAACATAGCTTAACAATCTTCAAAGACAGACAAGTATCACAACATTCTTAAAAAAAAACAATTAATTTATACAACTTTCAAAAACACATAAGATCCACAAACAGACACAGCAACAGCCTTAAAAACAGTTGGATACCACAATAACTACAAAACAACAAATTTAGTTATCACAGTAAGATGTCAAAAGTTATTTTACAAATACTGTAGCATATGAAACTTCAAACAAATTATACATAACAATAATACTAAATGTTTTAGTGATTTTATCTACTCTTCTTACTGATACCTTTTTGTAACTTTATTGGAAAGCTCTTCAAAGTAAAAATGTATTTGTTTACTTTCCTTCATGCCTGTCATTGTCTTTATAAACACTGCCCCACTGAAAAGTGTGGTTAGTCACTGTCAGTTGTAGCACCAGTGGGTACAAACCCATAGGTGTCACTAGTATACATAACATGCAATTCATTTGCATATATAATGATAATATAATAAACATGTTATGCTGCAATGCATTAATCCGTTGATTCATTGAGGAGGTCATTTGTGAAATGTGTCAGCACCTCAGCTAGGAGTCAAACTGTATAAAAAAACAATGGCAGTCAGCACATTTAAACTGCTATACATTTATAAAGTTGGATGGCAGAGTTAGCATGCTTTACATTTCGGCATAAATCTTGCTTTTTGTGAAGCAGGAATGCAGCTCCCAAATGTACAACTCTCCAAGCATATCCTATTCTCAAAAAAAAAAAAAAATATATATATATATAAAACATGAAATCAAATGCATAATACCTTGTTTCACTGTTGAGTAACATGAAATGAATGCTCTATTAATATTACTTGCATTTTCCTTTGGGATTTGACTGAGTTTACCACAACAGCAAGTGTCTTACAACAGTGCATGAAGTACAAGGAACTGACACATTTACTTTAAAAGAATTAATACAACAAATGAAATGTAATGGGTTGGCATAGCAAGACATGTTTTCAGATATAATTTTACCTGCATGCTTGTTCAGTGAATGGGAAATGTTCTCATGTGTGCCACTATTCAAATAAGAATATATCTTTGAACTGTCCACATAGCCGTCCATCTTGCAGTACAATGCCTGTTAGACTTTTCTTTTCTTTCATGTCTTATTAGGTTTTTAAACCACGTTTATATCATGTTATCAAAAGATGAAAATAGAGAATGTTATTTCATTGGCCCCAAAACATCTAAACATGAAAATATCAAACATTCAGAACAGCAAATTTTTTCCCATGGAAAAAAATTGCTGCTCTGAAACACATACACACAACACAAGCACATCAAACAAACAGCAACCACACACATACACTTAAATTCCTACATCTAATGCTACACTAAACTAAACATACACTACAATCTACCCACTTACCTTAACCCAAACCCTAACCCTAAGGTCTGTCACAATCACACACTCACCTAACCCGCACCCTAACCCTAACTCACTTAACCCACCCCTAACCCTAACGTACAACCGCACACTTACCTGAACCCAACCCATGACTTTCCACCACAGCGCTAAGAATAGTGAAGCCACAGAAATGGCCAATCGAATTCTTTCCCGAGGAAAGAATTCACTGTTCTGCAGCTTCGCTATTCTTAGCATTTGCTGAATAGTGTTCGATATCAGAACACTCGAAGTTTTAATACTTCGATGTTCTGATATAGACCCTTTAAACCCAATAGCTTTCTATTTTAAATAGCAAAGTAAATATTAAGAAATGCACGTACTACTATTCTGTAAGCAATCTGGAATCCTACATACAGTACAGTGAAGTTGATAAAGGCTGCTACCACTAGTGTATAACGCCAATCAAGATACCTCTTCTTCTTTTTTTTTTTATTATTAATGATAATAACTCCATCATAAAACAAACAATCATATACATGTATTGCATATATAAGACTAAGCAACAAAGGGGATCTTACAGCTTTGCAATGTATTAACTCAAATCTATCCTGCTTCCCTTACAGCTGACTTCACATACTTTGGATGTTATACCCAGTAAGCTTAACTTGAAAAAAAAAATATTAGTAAGTATATCCAAACTGTTTTATAATTGAGATACCAGGACACTACTCATTAATGTTATCAGTTCATTCTAATCTGTGTTTTGTAGCATCGTTCACTGATATTTTAATAATCCTAGTTTATTATTTATTTATTTGTTTGCGTGTTTATTTCCATTTATTTGCAGGGCTGGATCACTGATTCTCATGGACCATGTTCATGCTCACCCTGAGAGAATAACACAAATTACAATGCATAGCAGAACAGTGATAAACTGGAGCAAATTCACAAAATGTATGTTCAGAGAAGTTCAAGGTAGTACTGTGACAGATGCAGGAGGGGTCGGATCAGTGTAAATCCATCCATCCATCCTCAAGCCCTTTTTCCCCTTTTTGTACATGGGGTCAATATAAATATAGTGCTGTAACTCTTCTAGAAGACAGAGGCCTTTAAGATATATTCTACAAATTAATATGCATAGATACATTACGTTCATTGTTAAAAGCATGTTAATGATAATTACAGTATTCCTGTAACAAAAGGACAAATCTCTTACAGTATTAATGGATGGCAATATACTCATAGTCTGTTTTCTCCTATCTAGAAATAAAACATTGCAGCTTTGGAAATAGTGTTTTTTTCAGTACAATATGAAATGTATAATTGTACACTATGCAAACTATAGTGGAGTTGTCATGTCACTACATTCTGAATGTATTGTGCTCCTTACATGGAAGCTTTTGGAGTGGCTGTTGAAAATGGACCACATTGGACTATATTTTCTGTTTTGCTAAGTACTTTGCTTTGTTGCAACAGTAAATTAGGGATAGAGGGAAGCTGAATTGCAATGCCTTTTACATTCAGTAAATTCATGATGCTTGTCTGTACACCATTACTATGATAGCATTACATCTGATGTGCTAAATGCAATGCTCTTGTCAACACATAGCTTTGCAGTTCGCTGTTGTAGTATGAATGCTATCTTCTTGATGGTAAAACTAAATTTACAAAATAAATACTGATGGCATCTGGACTTTCTAGGGCCCAGTGTTAATAAAATCAAACCATTAGTTCATATGCCATCACACTAAAGTTCACTGCATCATACTTTGTTAAAGAAATTCAGGTTGCAGTCTGCTCACAGGAGGCTTCCAGTAAGTAACTCAGCTACTTTAGCTATATCGCACTATGGTAGACAATTTATCCTTACTACTGTGGACTGATACTTTGACTTAAACTGGACTGATTCTTGGAGAAAAAAACACAGAAAAAAATGTTAGGCACAGGAATGGACCATACTGGGTTCTTTAACAGGCAGTATAAAGATGAGCATTTTCATTTTTAATCATTAAAACTTCATCAGACACAAAACAAAGTACATAAAAGCCTATGTAAAATTTTAAAATGAGGAAACAAATCATGTGATCAGCAAGACTCCTTCCAAGACTGGTTTCCTTAAAGGTTCAACATACACAAACATTGATTATTGAAGAATTCATACCCGTTCCTATCATCTTAATGGCCTAACTATTTCTGTTTTGTAACTCATGCAATTTTTGAGAAAATATAGATACAACTTAAAATGCTTTGCTCACTTTCTGAAGCATTTCTATTTTACATTTTTTTCCTTTGAGTTATACAACTCATGTTAAAGTTGCAAGTGATTTTGGAAAATAAATGAAGATTAATATGTGTTTGATATTTTGTTTTAATTTTACTGTTTACTGAGTTTTTCTCTATAACCACATCCACAAACTGCTCTTGTGGGTAGATCTTAGTTCATTATTTACATATAACTGCCAAGTGTTATGGGTAAACAACAACAACTTACTTATTTAGAAGAGCACTTATACATCATTGCAATCATTGCATGAGCTAAATTTCAATATAAGGTGCACACATGAAAGATCTAGTTATTAACTTGTCTTTCCAGAATGTAAGAAACTCCTACTGATGCATTTAGCACGGAAATACCATAGCCTATACATTTAATTAGATAATGAAGAATTGTGGTTTCAGGCTTTCATGATGTCATGTCAGGAGTTTTCAGTACCTAATCAACAACTTAAAATACAAAGAAACAAATGTTTTGCATCAAAAACTGTTTTTGTTTTTACATTGAGAATCATATTCCCTCTGCAGCATTAATGTAAAGACTCTTGAGATGCTTCAAGATATTTATTTGTGTTAGGGAGACCCAGACCTCCCCAGACTTTGGGCATACTCATTCGATCACATGCTATTCTAGCTCTTTTACCTTCCCATAGTAAATCAATTACCAAACTCATTATTCTAGCAATTTTCTCTTCCATGCTGTCCAGGGGTAGGCCTGGAAAAGGTAAATCCACAATGGTAAAAAAAAACATATTTAAGCTTGACTTTTTTTGTCTAGTTCCAGTTTTAATATCTTCATTTGCTTTACCGCTCTCTTTATTCTGTCTAAATATGTGTTGTAAGTTTGATTTGCCCCAGTTTCCAGATTAGGTAGGTCTAATCCATACACTCAGATATTTGAATGTAGTTTCTTTCTAAATGTCAGGGTATTTTGCTAACAGGTTATTATTAGGCTTATCATGCACCATTACTTCTTTAGTTTTATCTATATTAACCCTATATCCTGAATAACCCCCATACTCCTTTAGTACCTAATACAACTGATCCAATCATCGTGTGCTTATTGAAATATTAATATTTCATATGTGTATGATGGTATCTTATGTTCTGTATGGTCAACCCAATACCCTTTTATCATGTCCAACCCAGTACCCTTTTATCATGTCCAACCCAGTACCCTTTTATCATGTCCAACCCAATACCCTTTTATCATGTCCAACCCAGTACCATTTTATCATGTCCAACCCAATACCCTTTTATCATGTCCAACCCAGTACCCTTTTATCATGTCCTTTATCATGTCCAACCCAGTACCCTTTTATCATGTCCAACCCAGTACCCTTTTATCATGTCCAACCCAGTACCCTTTTATCATGTCCAACCCAATACCCTTTATCACTAACTGCTTTACCTTTTTTACTAATGGTTCCAGATATAGTGCAAACAAAAGTGGCAAAAGCAGGCAGCCTTGCTTTGCACCCCTTATAATGTCAAATGACAGTGGTATCCCCACTATAGTTTTAATCCTGGTTGAGGTATTCTGGTATATAGTCATTATTACATCAAAAAAAGTATGACCCAAAACAAAAGTTTTGCAGAATCCTCCTCAAAAAATCTCCATTCTACTCTGTTTAATGTCTTTTCAACATTGAGAGTGACTTAGATAAACATTTTATCTGTTAGTTCGGCATACTGAATGATTAAAGAATCTCTCGTGATGTTGTCAAATGTTTGCCTCCCTTTGACAAAGGCAGTTTGATTTAACTTTGTCAGAGAACTTATGATGTCCCCTTTTCTGTCTGCCTGTAGAGTCATGAACAATGTATAATCATGGTTTAGTGTAGATATGGATCTTTATAAAATGGAAAGTCCTTCAGTTTTCCTTTTTTATGCACCATGACTGTTACAGCTTGATTCTAAATGCCAGGTGGTATACCATTCCTTAAGATATGGTTGAAGAGGCTGGCTAGGACCCTACATATCTCCATACCAGCTCTTTTCCATAAGTCTACTGACAGTCCATCTGTCCCTGACATTTCCCTAATTTCATTTAACTTATTAAGCCCTGTAACTCCAATACTGAGCAAAGCCATATTAGCTGTTGCCTCTGGTTTTCTGTGAGTTTTGAGAGATTATAAATTATTTCTATATCATTAAACATTATAATCTTATTTTAAATATATATATATATATATATATATATATATATATATATATATATATATATATATTCTTTTGCTAGTGTTTTATTGTTGTAAACACTTTAAAACTGAAAAAAAAATGTTTAATTTTCCTGTCTCTGTGGCATGGATGGATAGAACCCTTACTACAGCCCTTGCACTGGAGAAGCTAGGCAGAAAGGGGGATGAATGAAGGGGACATGTCCTGCTTGCCTCTCCTGGGGGGTGGGAGGAATTCAGGGGCACAATCAGCAGTGTAATCCCTTTGGTACAGGCCAGAAAGACCACTGTTCATGCCCAGACAGGAGGAATATGGCTGCTTGGAAGGAAAGATCCTTGTGGAAGTGAATAGACATCTTTCATGGACAGCCCATTGCATGTCTCTCCCCATTGCCAAGTATGTGCAGATGGGGCTGGACAGAAAATGCAAGCTGCCCTTAAATAGCTGTCTAAATAATGATCCCCACTCCAATGGAGGGTGAAGAATGCACTGACTGGCAAGGAAAAACTAATGGTCAACAGACAGCGGCAGTAAAAAGCCTGAAAAAAAGAAGAAAAGAAAATACTGTATAATTTGGGACTGACTAAGTTAAGAAGTTATACCAAACTTCAGGGATCTGTTACTCAATCTGTTACTCAAAAACTGGCAAGCTAAAAGAGCACTTTTTTTATCTGGTATAATTTGGTTGAATTCTGGGATATTAAACATATCCTAACAGTACAGCTAGACACTCCGTATAATTCTTGGACATGCATGTCACTTCCTTGTTTGTTATACACCAAGTATTATTCCTTAGGTAGAATATAATGGGAAAAATGAGGCTGTAATGTAGGCAATGCAGATGTCCTCACTCTAAAATGTGTGGTCCATGTCAGATGGACAAAAGCGTACTTCAACAAAGACCACATCGCCGAGATGACTCCGCCAACAGGATGAATCCCAGACAACGGTAAATAGTGCAGACTTGGAGTTAGTCCCATTCCCTCACTGTAGTGCAATTTTGGAGTTGCTATATTTAAGTAGAGGGGGTGTGGGGTGCAGCCCCCACATGGGAGGTGCAGGGCGGCTTGCCCCCCATTATACATGTTGTGATGTGGTTTTTGAGTGTATTATGGAAACGGGATTGTATTCCATTCCTTAGTACATTGACTTACTGTTGTCGGGGATTTGTCCTGTCGGCGGAGTCATCTCAGCGATGTGGTCTTCGTTGAAGTGCACTTTCGTCCATCTGACATGGACCCAAAATGTGACATGAGCATTAGAATAAGAACACCAAATAAGAATCTTTCCGATTCTGCAGTCTTTGGTAGACAGTGTCTATAATAGTGTTGCTGCTGCTATGAAATAATGTCAGCTATTTAAGTCATCTGTGGAGTGGTTCTGTAACTGACCACTTGTCTAGATAAGGTGTAATAACTTAAAAATGTATTGTGTAAAATTGCCATTGAACTAGACAATACATAAGATTAATGTAGTTAAATGTAGGAACACTATTCTGTTATCCGACGCAGTCATCACTGTATCAGAACAATGGTCTGTAGATCGTGATGCAGGCTTTGCACCTCACAGTAATGCACAGGGAAATGAATAAGTTGCAGGTACTGAGGAGTATGGTTTTTATTCATCTGTGGAGCATTCTCTATGGAACATACCAGTTTGTCCCGATACTATAATCATGGATTATTTGCCATCGCGTGACATATCAAAATATTAGTACCTGAGGAACAGTGTTTCATAAATGGTAGTTAGAATGGTCAGCAGGATGCTATTTAAGCTGCAGCACAGATGTCAGTAGCTGTCTGATATTACTGTACTATTTGAATGTAGCTAAACAGAGTAATCGTACTGGAAAAAGTGGAACAGTAATAATATGTTTGCCAATTCCTTTAGGTTAAGGAAGAAGTCAAACTGAGAGTTACTATCAAAGAATGGTGTCTTATGTACTTGACTGCTTTCATTTCTTATGCTTGTAATCTATTATTATAACACAGATATGGCAGCAAAACATAACCCTGTTGAATGAATTGTGATTACAATACAAGGTAAGTACTGATGGTTTCTAAATATTCTGTGGTCCAACTTTTGTAAATGTTAACTTATTTGTTCTTACGGTACAGTAATGGTGAGACCCATTGCTTTAAATGTGTTAAATAAATCCAGAATGAATTCTACACACAGAGACTTCTAGTAATCAATTAATCTACAACAACAGTATTATGCTACAATAGGTAGGTAAATTAAATAAATGTCTTCAGGTACTGCTAGCATCACTTGGCATTGAAGACCCAGTTAGACAATTGGGTAGGATGCTCCACAGAGGTAGTCATTGGTGTCTAAATGTCTGAATGCCAAAGTATTTGAGCTGCACAACTGGAATCAGTAACAGCCCCAGGGAGGCAGAATGCATGTATCAGATCTGCTTTTACCAGGTCAGTAGGTCTTGCAGTTAGGGAAGACCCAACCCTATGTAGGACAAGATAAGAAATCTGTAGATAATGCATTATTTGACTGGAAGCTAATGCAATCCCCTGTAGGACTGGCATAATATGGCAATGTTTAGAAACCCCAGTAAGGAACCAGGCTGCAAACATTTGCACAAGTTGCTGTTTGTTAGTCAAGCACCAAATTTGGAAGCCAGCCCCTGCAATAAAACATAACAGTAGCTCAGTAAGTTTTGCACATGAAGAACAGAATGCGAAAGGTCAATAAACAAAGCCCAAAATATACTTGTAAAAGTGACAAGCATGCTTATGTGTAATCCCAAGATGTTTTTGCTATGAATTAAACAATCATCTAAAAGCATTATACTCACCCTAAAGAATCAGTGCATCTCATTTCTCTTTTCTAAGGCAGAGGCATTTGCAGAGTATAATAAACCTCTGCAAGCCTTCACTTCTACATCTTCTGACATGGATTGTAGATAAAGCCTTATACTGCAGTGGCCTTTTCAGCTAATTCTGTGTTCAGCTTAGTCACTTTATACCTTACAAACATGCACAGTGTCCAGTCAATAGTTTGGTAGGCTCTGATATACTGTTCAAATTACTCAGAGGCTGTAATATATGCATTGCCATACCACTGCAGCACATTATTAACTTTTTTTCTTCACAATGTCTCATTTTTAGACTTCTGGCAAATCTGCAATGTGAAAACCATTACCCAAGCAGGACTCCACTATAACAGTGGTTACTCTTACCTATACCTAAAATCCTGGACAGGAAAAGAGTCAGCTCAACTCAAATTCCATTTCTAAACAATGGAGCACTTAGTGAAATGTAATGCAGTTTTTGAAAGGCTATAGCACACTACTTCACTGTAATATCTAACAAATTCTAGAAATTAATACAGACAGTTAAGACTCTGAGCTGTTAATGTATTGCTTTCTGTAACTGAGGTACATGGTTTGATTCCTTCTCATTCCATTAATCTACTGTGTGCCCTGAATAAGTCATTTAACCAGTGCTCCTGAGTCCCATCTGCTAAACGATACATATGCCTAGTGTGATTACTGTGTTAACAGATGCATAAAACATGTACATTCAAGCATATGCATAGGGGAAAAGTAACTGGATTAGAAATGGTACTTAGCAGACTAATTAAGACCTTCAGTTTGCTGTGTATGGGAGACGGAAAACTGAACTTATGTATTATGAACTCATGAACACTTTACTAAGCTTGATTTGTAGCTAGTTACAGGCATGCTCTTTCAGAGCTTAGACTGGCTAAATGATGTCCTTTCATGTACTAATAACCACAGTGGCCCCCTGTAATTTAGGTCAGGACCACTCCTCCTTAGAATTTGTATAAATTCTTTCCATTAGGCCTTACCTGACATCAGTGCTCTTATTCAGTGAAGTGATTATCTGGCCAGCTATAGCTCTGAAAAATTCACAGCTTGCTTTCAGGTATATGTTAAGTCCAGGACCTCCAAAATGTTTGTGTTTTGTGCATGGACTTCAAAAAACATAAATGTCTGCTCTACTGTTACAAAGACACTCAGAACTGTTCTCCCAAACTAGATCTGAGCTTCCTCGAAGTTTAACACTTGAGCGTGTTTTTTTTTTTGTTAAGGTTATCTGTATGATAAATGGCCTACTTTAAACATGTCATGGGATATCTCTGTTGCTTCTTACAAATCCAGGTTCTGCAAAGACTGCTAGTGGAGGAACAACATTGGTTTGTCTTGTAGCTTATCGGGTTTTGGAAGGCAAAACCTTCAATATGGACTAGGTTGCTGTGATACGGCCTCACTTTTAGAATGCAGTTTATCAGGATAGGGCTTGGCTATTAAAGCTGGGATGAATCAAGTATCATAATTCTCTATGTAAACAATGATATCAGTATGTATGAGTCCCACATAGGGGAAACACAATGTTCAATTGTCAAGCAATTACAGTGTATTTTGGAACTTATCGTAATGCCAGCAATGTATTTTTGTAGGGGGATTCTGTTGCTGGAACCTTCTAACTGTGGTGGCAGTGCTGTCTATACCTCTGCTACTTATCTGTACAAACTCCTACATCACCATACCTTGGAGTAATGGAAATATTTCAATATACTGCAGCCTTGGCCTTGCTGTGTGTGTAATATATTCATACTTTCTGTCTCATTTTTCTGAGGATGTCAATTGCCAGTCCTTAGGACATTAGATAGAACAATGCCATTTGTGAAAGGTAATTTATCATTGATTGTCAGTAAGAGAGTTCTGTACTTTGAGCCAGAGATGACCAGAACAGAAAATGTGTTAGTACAAGGGACAGCAAACTCTTCACTCAATCTGCATAAGGTAATTACGTTATGAGTCTTCCACAGATGAGAAAAAAATGTCTTTGTTGTGTGAGAGTGTATAGATGTTTTGTGTGTGTGTGTGTGTGTGTGTGTGTGTGTGTGTGTGTATATATATATATATATATATATATATATATATATATATATATATATATATATATATATATCTACACACATGAAAGACAGAGTGTTAAAATAAGTGGGTAATAGAATGACTGACACCAGCACATGGGAATTTAGGAATGATAGAAACCATCTGCTCCAGGTGAATGACTAATCGCTATGTAAGTTATTACTTAATCTGAAGACAGACAAATTGGACATAATATGGAAAGACAAGGATATGAAAACACAGCTGATTGCAGTTAAAGGAGTTAAAGACGTCATTTCTTGCAGAAAAGTGAAGAAGAATGAGGAGACAGAGACTGAGAAACATTTTTTTTTATTGTTATTATTATTTTTATTTCTACCAATATTGAAGCTGGCATGCTTCCAAATATTTCAAACGTTAGTAAGAAAAACATTTTCTCACGTCTGAAGTCTGATGACATGTATATCGTTTGCACATCAATTCTTATGCTCATGATATTTTAGCATCATGAAGGTGTGACCTATGACTTTAAATTAGCTTCAGGTATAATCATGGTTGCCAGGTTTTCCTTCATTTGCTGAGTGTCCTTGACTGCTGAAGGAGGGATAAATGAACTCATGAAGTGGCAACAGCGAGTTTAGATACCAGTGAAGAGCAGGGCTGCATTGTAAACAGATGTGAGAAATTGATGAATATTTCTGAAGGCTAGAAAGTGAGTATTTTTCAAAGATCTAAAAATCCACATTTAGGAAGAAATCTGACCCTTAGTATAGTTAATATAGTTAGTCAAGGATAAACTAAAATGGTTGTAGTAATTTAATGAAGGATCAAAAGCAAGATTATTACAAGTTTTCTCAGGTTTATTAGTCAAAGTCTTGAGGTAATATACATATTAAAATGGGTTGATATTTTTTACTTTCTTTCTTTAAGTTTGTTTACTGGGGAAGTGTGTTGATCACTGATGATCGATTTTAGGCTTAGCTAGGGTGAGTATATTGTCAAAAATGTAGAAAAAATAAAAGATATTTACAGAAAACAGGAAAGAAAAAAAAGAGTTATACAGACACTATCATCAGCCACAGATGCTCTGTTCAAATTATGTCATGTTGAGGAGAGGCTGGGGAAATTTCAGGAGAGATGCTTAAAGTGGTGCTGAGGGAGTCATGATTAAATTTGTTATCTGTACCAGACATCAGCAATAAATAACTGATGACATCATAGTTTTACAATGCAAGATTAATTAAGATATGAGAAAATGAGTGGATTTTTTTATAGACTGAGGGTAGTGATTCAACAAAGTTACAAAAAGTATGGAACTGTCATGCATCCAGTGGTAGACTAGGCTGCAGGGCTTAGTAAAGGAGCAAAAAGCAGGCTGTGGGTGTGGTGTAGCACAAACATTCAGCATGACTGGTAAACAGTAACAGGAGACCCAGCGGAGGGGAAAAGTGGGGTATAGATGATGCAGCTTAAGGAGATACCTGTTAGATGATGTCTAGGAAATGGAGATTGTTGAAAGGTGGGTGTACTACTGCTAAAGATGAAGCAGTGATAGAAAAGCAGGGCTATAAGCTGGGTTATTACTGTGAGTGGAGTGAGAAGTGCAATGACACTATGTAGACTTGTGAGCTGCACAATGCGTGTAAGACGTAATGAGATGAACCAGTCCCAGCGTATCAGAAGCAGATGCAGCAGAAAGTGTAAGCATAATGAAGCTTGGTGGCAGCAGCAATAAATCTATCCCCTAAACTGAAGCAAGATTTATTTGCAAAAAACTGCATTAATTCTTCACTTAAAATGTATTTGGCTGCATCAGTAGGACAATGAAATTTTGCATCCAGCAGTACAGTAATGTCTCTTCTTCATGTAATGCATGAACATTGACTCTGTGTCCCAGCCCACATATTTCCCAGACAATCTTCTCCAATTCACATAACCTCATATCTCATATGAATCAAGTCATATAGAAAACTATTAATTTTCCTATATGCACACAGTATTCAGCAGAGTGCTGTAGCCCAGAGCCAGATCATGGTCAGATGGGGCCCTAGACAGAGTAATTGATCAGGGCCCACCCCCAACAACCTTTTTAGTGTCCTGTTACTTGGTTGTGTCTACCCTGTTACCATAGACACTGTTCAGACTTGTCAGTTTGCATAGTATTTTCTTCTTTTCCTTTACAGTGCTTACAGACATTTGATTTAAAACTTTTATTTCAAATTTTATAACATAAACACTGATATAGTTTTACTAATGAAAGCAAACCAAAATAGCTACACACTGGAAACAGACTTAGCATGAGCAACAGTAAGCATCTTCTCCTTTGAAACTTACATAAATTGAGAATGCATGTTGCCATTGGAGGCTTATGTGTACATTTACATTCACAGACATCTTTCCCAGATGCTGCTATCAAAAAAGTAACAATAATAATGATCACTGTGACATATTTCAAACTTGCTTCACACAAACACACAGTAGCTAAAGAATTCCAGTTTAATTCTCTCTCTCTGTATCACACACACACACACACACACACACACACACACACACACACACACACACACACACACACACACACACACACACACACAGACAGACAGACACACACACAGACAGACACACACACACACACACACACACACACACACACACACACACACACACACACACACACACACACACACACACACACACACACACATACTGGAGTTGCATAGGCAGATTATTAACTGTTTAGATTTAACCAGATAAGAGCATAATGCACTTGTATCCACAGAGACCCCCACACACACCTTTACCAGCATTTATAACTACTTTGCTGATGGTATACACTCATTGTTATGAAGAAATAAATTACATGCACTTTACTCGTAACTTCTGATGAACTACATGAAATTGTATAAAGATCACTAGCATTATACCACAAGATCTAGCCATTTATAGCACATTTTAAATAGAGAAGCATTTAAAAGTGCATAAGAAATAGCAACCACCTAATAACACATGCTAAGTCAACATATACACAGTCTCTGTAGAAGTCATCTGAATAATGCCACAAGAGCACCACCACTAATGCAAGGGTTGCTGCTGGCTAACAACTTTGCATTTAAGTGCTTCATTGATAAATGCAGTGCCTGCTGCCCTTGAACAATAAAATGTTTGTGTTGCATTAAAAATAGTGTGCTGGTGATATTGCCCAAACATTTCTGGAACTAGATCAGCTATGCAATAGGAAATTCTGGCAAACAACATAGGTTGAGGGTTGATAGGCATGCAGTCTTTGAGGTCATTAAGGTTCTTTGCAAAAGTTCTCAATTGCTCGAAAACATTGTCTGTTAAATGACTTGCTCAGTGTCACACTGATAAATGAGGGTGGAAAGATTAAAACTTGACACCCTTTGCCTCAGGAAGCAGCTCATTATACAAGTCAAAGCTTTAGTCCTCTGTGCTAACTGACAGACTGACTGTAATGACATGCAGAAATCCTTACAATCTGATCTTGTAGAGAAAACTGAATGACAATAATATGCAACAATGGCTACACAAGGGATACTGAAGATCAGATGGTTCTGATCATCACTAAACAATGCAGTCTAGATGACCTGACAAATGTAAAACCCTTTGCATTTGCTGGAGGCTCTAAAGAAGTACTGCAAAAATGTATTCGCAAAATGCAACATGTTAAGACTATGTTACACAGTGCAGGTCTATCAATGAATTAATGTATTCCTTAGTGCAGTGAATAAAGCACAAAATTACAGACAATATAAATGCTGTAGAAGTAGCTTTTGTTCAATAACCCATAAGCTGTACATAAACCAGAAATATTACTGCATATATCATACAGTTATTTTTTGGGGGGGTGGGGGTGTTACATGCTTGAAGGACATCGACATCTTATTTTTACCTGCTTAGGTTTTCTCCGACAGACTATTCTAAATCACCTAAAAATCCACCAGGCACATGTATGAGTCTAGCAGATGGATAAAAGCTTTTTACCCCTTGTACCTAAGGTACAGGGTTTGACTCTGACAAGCCCCGGTAACTAAGACTCCTACAGTAGCACAGAAATATGCCAGGTGCAAGGTTATCATATGTCACAACAAGCAGCTCAAATATGAATGCTTAATTGGTCTGCTCAAAAATATATACATTTAATGCAACACTCAGATAATATATAAATTGAATGCAACAAATGATTTAATACTGTATTTAGGATTCATTCCAGGCTTTCACTATTGGAAACTAAAACATTAGTGTTCACTGCAACAAGCCAGGGTACTCAAAACCACCAAGTTCTTGTCTCTGCCCTAAACAGCATCCAAAAACTTTTTTATAGACATCCCAAACGCTGCACTTAACACATAGATGTGCCACACGTGGTAAAGATAATTCTGTGGTAGTATAGTATGTGTTGCATGACACCATGCATTTATGGAAAGAATGGGCGTGATCACAGGAGGAATACAGTGCTTTGTGTTATTCATACATATATCACTATCTGTGCCACACATCACCAATAAGTCGAGTCACATTGCTGCAGTCGTGTACTTCCCACATGCTGTGCATTAGAGAAAATGGGCCTGTGGTACTGAAAGTAGATACCCTTATGTCTCATACCACCATCTTACATACTGTGTTCTATTTCAGATTACTTGTGTAGCTGAGGTCAGTGACGTGTGTGTAAACCTGTACATTGTAGGGATAGAGTAGAATGCTGTTATCTATTAAGTTGGCCTGCACTTTAATGGGGAAGTGCACTCATGCAGGTCTATGCTACTGTTAATAATACAACCATTCATCAGTTTGCATGCTACTTCTCTTTACTTTCACATTGATATACTGAGTTACAGTGTGTCAATTAATTACTAAGTGCAGTAGTAAGGCTGGAGGTGCATTTCAGTTAAATGGTCATGAGGTTCTACATGTAAAGGAATGGAGAAAAAGTTGCAGAGCAAGGATTTTTTCTGAAGGCATGGCAAATTATCAAATGGTAAGTGAGCCAATTTAATTTTCATCCCTCCATCCATTGTTCACCAGTTTTTGTTTCTGAGTGGTGTTCTGCAGTTTCTACAGCAAGACAGAAAGCAGATATGGGAACCCCACCATGTTGCCACATACACACATAGTACAGGACATCCCATTTTTGGTGCCACAGTCATAGTACAGGACATCCCACTCTGGTGTCACACACATAGTACAGGACATACCACTATGGTGCCACAGTCATAGTACAGGACATCCCACTCTGGTGTCACACACATAGTACAGGACATCCCATTCTGGTGCCACACTCATAGTACAGGACATACCACTATGGTGCCACAGTCATAGTACAAGACATCCCACTCTGATGTCACACCCATAGTACAGGACATCCCAATCTGGTGTTACACTCATAGTACAGACATCCCACTCTGGTGCCACTCACATGGTACAGGAAATCCTACTATGGCACCACATACATAATACAGGACATCCCACTATGATGCCACACATATAGTCCAGGACATTCCACTCTGGTGTCACACTCATAGTACAGGACATCCCACTCTGATGTCACACACAAAGTACAGGACATCCCACCCTGGTGTCACACTCATAGTACAGACATCCCACTTTGGTGCCACACACATAGTACTGGAAATCCCACTATGGTGCCACATACATAGTACAGGACATACCACTATGATGCCACACACATAGTACAAGACATCCCACTATGTTTCCACACTCATAGTAAAGGACATCCCACTATGGTGCCACGCACATAGTACTGGACATACCACTATGATGCCACACACATAGTACAAGACATCCCACTATGGTGCCACACACATAGTAAAGGACATCCAACTATGGTGCCATGCACATAGTACTGGACATCCCACTATGGTGCCATGCACATAGTACTGGACATCCTACTATGGTGCCACACACATAGTACAGGACATCCCACTATGGTGCCACAGTCATAGTACAGGACAACCCACTATGGTGCCACACACATAGTACAAGACATGCCACTATGGTGCCACACTTATACTACAGGGCATACCACTATGGTGCCACACTCATAGTACAGAACACTTTTCCACTTGATCTACATGTGACATCTCCTTCCGACATAAATGACATATATGGATGTCAGTGTGTATGTTTATAAGCATAGCCCTAGTGTACATAATCCACATATGCTTCCTCACTCTTTCATACATCTGAGCTTCAGATGCATATGTTACTGGATGTTGTAACTAGGTGAGAAAGTACCTCAACCCTCAATACTATGAGGGAACTACCCAAAGTTGCTCAGTCCCCATCACCCCAACACTATTCGACAGCACCTTCTTCACTAGAAAAAAGACAGACAGATAGCATTTCAGATGAGAAATCTGACACTTCTGTTATTATATAAGCTAAATAGCATCAGTTCCGCATACTGTAATAAAAACGTATGAAAAGGTTAAATGTTAGGAAATGATAGGCATCAAATGTTCACCACTCCCTTAACACCATGCCTCTCATATATCCCTCATAACTACATTCTTAAGAGCCAACAGCCATTTCATCTAAGTCAGACAGATGGTATTTACCTCCATTTATTGTACTATAAGGCAAAACTATCTGTAACTTTCTTGTCTTGTCTCCTCCAGCTCTACAATTTTCTGCATATTGTGAGGCTGCCATCCCAGCTAGCTGGAATTTTGTAAATAGTTCTATGCCATTTGTGAATATTAATTTGATTCGTATGCTTGTCTTACAAATGTAAGAAAACTATATGTTATGTGGATATTAATCTACTGGTGCAGAAGTGTGTGTTGAACTGTATGTTATGTACTGAGCTTCAAGAATGCAACCACGGTGTACCCTGCTGAAAGAGAGCAGAAATGTGTATAAATTATATGCCTGTGCAAATATCTGTTTTCATAGTAGAAGTTGGAACTTACAGAGTTAACTTGCAAACTTGGAGAAAATAAGTGAAAAGATTTATGATTGTGTTTATCTCAGCAAGAAGACAGAATGCCTACAGCTAGAAGTTCTTTCTCTTGTCTGGAAACAAAAATAATTACAGGTTTTAAATGTAAAAGTGTTTAACTGTTTTACGACTTTCAGTTCTAGACAGACTTCTGAGAGATAAGTATTTTTCACAGAGACTTGTTAAATTCTGTTTGTATCTGTTAGCCTGGGAACTGAAGGCAAGTGACAAATAATTATGCCATCCAGCTAACCCAGCAGTAATGTGTTGTTATTAATTTAAGAACTGTCTCTCAGAGAAAGTCTGTGCATTTTCTATTTTTCTTTGGATCTGACAACATCCTCTCATCAGCACTTATCTTTCTAATAGTAAGTACTAGATTACAGTAATCTCTCTTAGAGATAGATAGGAATATAGTAAGATTAGTTTAGATGTTAGTTTAGATGTTTTCTGTATTTATGTGAGACTATCCTGCAATGTTGTTTTAAAATATTTCCTGTGATTCTGAACTCTCTTGTCACTGTGTTGAGTTAGAGTATTGTCTTGTACTTGTCTTGTACTTTTATTATTTATTATTAAATATATTTAAAGCATTTAATCGTGGCTGGTCTGTTTAGAGATATTTAAGCTCTTAGAGTACTTGCATATGTATTTGGTGACACTGTACATGCCACTCTTAAATAGCCTTAGTCTTGGTCACACTTACCATTTGGATAATAGTAACATTACACAGAATAATTGGTCACCCTTTATAAGGGCCTTATAGTAGTGGTTGGTGGCAATTGATGCTACCTTATAGTCTGGTCAGAAGCGTGCATAGCTATTAAATCTGTGCCAGCCTTCCACAGAAGTGTCTGTGTATTTGTATATAAATCAAATCTCAAAGTGTGTGTGTGTGTGTGTGTGTGTGTGTGTGTGTGTGTGTGTGTGTGTGTGTGTGTGATAGCTACTTGAACAGGGACATAAAGCACTGGTTGGACAGAGAGGGTACTGGATGTTTTGGCTTGACCACTCGCTTGAGATCTTATCCCTATAGCTGTGTCAGTGGGGAGTGTTATTGGGGATCTGGAGAAAGGAAAAAAACAGCCCCAGACTGACTGTGATCTCTGTGTGCTCTTAAGGGAAATTGTACTTTACTGTGTGTGTGTACTTGTCATCCTCCCAATGTGCATGTCCCTCAGTGGTGCTAGTGGTGAGGATTGAGGCTCATTGATTACTGGGCCAGTGCAGGGGAGTTACACATAGCCCAAAAATACTTAAGTAAATTACTTGTTTTAAATTTCGCACCAGTGTTACTTATGGGAAGCATTGTTTTACTTCTTGTAATTTCTTTATAATCTAATAAAACATAATAGAAAATAAATCTTTGTGCAACCAGATTCATAAAATGGAAGCCATGATAACTGTCAGTTTGAGCAACACAGGCTGTGTTGTTCACAGTTTCAGCTTCCTTACAAAAAAAATCATTCAGCTTTGAATGTATCTGCTGTACAGACAGTCTGATTCAATTCCAGCTTATGCAATAATTCAACATGTCTGTGAGCTCTAAAGAATAATCAATAAAAATCTTTGTATTTCTTAGTGCAGTATGTCTTCCTAATGAGAAAAGAATAGTTTGAAGTGTATCTGCACAATGTGACATTATATTAGTACTCTGTAATACTCGTTGTCACGGCCACAGTACATGTAAACTTTATTTAATGCCTTAGGATAGAAAGTGAAGTAGTCACATGGTTCACTTACATGTACATAGAAATGTTTTAGTGTTCATGTACTGCATTTCCCCTCCCCTTTATATTTTAATTTGGAACTAAAAATCATCATGAAGATTTATATTAGGTACTTTTGTCATAGTGTACTTATTAAAAGTTTCCAAGATGCAAATACTGTCTTGATGTGGTTTGCATTGCATTACTAGCACACTTTCTCTTGTAGCTGAATTGTCACATCTGAGCAATGTTACTCCAGCTCCCTGTCCATGATCTACATCTTCAGTATCCTCATTGTTCTACAATTTCTACTGCAAAGCTCTACACAGAGCTGATAAGCTAAATTGCTGACATGAAAATGTATTACCTAGCCCATCTCTCCCCACATTCCTCAAACAACAGTTTAGTAATATATGTCTTTTAATTTAGGCAAAAATAAAAAAAAAAAAAATAACTCCCTCTTCAAAACATATTTTCCAGAATAAAAAATGAGGGAGCAAACAGTGGATGCAGACACACTAAATTAGCGCTTTTATTCTATTTAATAATAATAATCAGGACAGAAGGAAGTTCTAGATTATTAAATAGAATGAAAACGCTAATTTAATGTGTCTGCATCCTCTGTTTCCTCCCTCATTTTTTATTCTGGAAAAATTAGTTTATTTGCAACTTGCTCAATGTATCAACGAATACGACCTTCTCTCTCAAAATCAGCATGGCCTTTGGTCTGGTTGCGTACATCCACAACAATCTGGGCACTCAGGAACAAATTTCTTCTTGGAATGGGCAAAGCCCTAATTGCCAGAGCAATTTTTATTAACCTCACCAGACCCTTTAATCTTGTTGATCACTAAATTCTCCTAGACTGTTTTACTGAAGTGATGACATACTGCCCTTGTTCAAAAAAACTGAAACCAAAGAAGATCAACACCAAACGAGGGTCCAGAAATGGTCCAACAATTCATTTATTAAAACAACCTGAAAAAATAAAATGTTTGCTTTTGTCTCATACAAGAGACTCCATCAGAATAAAATGGTCCTAGAACAAAGCCATTAAATAGAAGATACAAAGATTTCATTGGTAGTTAGATAATGAATTAATAAGAACTCTAGTATTCTTTAAAGGGCCAGACGACAAATGCACAATAATGAACAAAGATACAGACACTCCTTGCCAAACAGAAAGACAGCACAACAAAGTGCATCAAAACATTTGAGTATTTTAAAATAGTGCATAAAAATGTGACAAATGTAACAAAAAATTGTGAAAACTTGGGATATAACTTATTAGCCTTCAGTCCCCATGGGATCCAGAGTAATGTTTTCTAAAATACCAAAGTGAAAATTGCTATAACAGTTACACTGGTTGGGAATGTATATACAGGGCTCTGTTCACATTCTTGTTGGCAATATCATGTGTGTATTCATAAATACGTGTTCTGAGAGCTCAATCAGATTTGCCAACATAGAATACCAGTCATACAGCACACATCGCTAGTTAAACTACTATCATGAAAGGTGATTTTTGTTTTCATTACAACTCCTAGCACCAGAACATGGTTTCTGGTAATGTATTTGCACTGGTTGCACCATTCACATTTAATAATGCCCTTGGAAATCTTCAAAAGGGTAGCATGTTTGTTTTCCCTCAATCTCTTGAAATTTGGGGAAGTTTTTGAAAAAAATACCAGTTCAGGTTCTACTAATGAATATAATTCAGGGTTGGGTTTAAGAATACACCAGTGTTTTTTAAAAATCTATTTAATTTCCTTAGAGAATTGATTGTATTCAACTACTAATGCCCTTTCATATTTATGCTCATCTCGTCCTGATGTGTTAGTTAGGCCAGTACCCAATAGGGGTTTATACCTATTACCTACTTTAGAAAAAGCTTTGCTTTTCAAACTGTGGAAACTGCTAACAGTAAGGGCAATCTTACTGCTACTTCAAACAATTAAGTTTCCTTAAGGCACTTCTTACACCTGTTTGAGAAGAGACTAAAAGTTTTCTGATATAAAATAGTTACTTAAGACAATGTTTGCATTTAAATATTGTCCTTCAGGGACTGTGTTTGTTTAAATTTCCATTTAACTTAATGTAAAATGAAAATGAAAAAATTGTTACTGATTTTGTTGGTCTTTTTGACAAATATAGGCTGCAATTAATGCACAAAATGATTAAGTAGGAGGTACAATTTGTAAGTTGTGTTTAGAATTGGAAGAAACACACCAACTCATTTTAAAAGATGTTTCTATTGAACATTTTAAAACATTATATGAAACTATTCTTTTGACAGTAGAGAAAAAATGTAAAGACCTGTTTTTAAAGGAAAAAATGAAAGTTAGAAAGGGGAT
Organism: Protopterus annectens; assembly: GCF_019279795.1. Classification (NCBI taxonomy): domain Eukaryota; kingdom Metazoa; phylum Chordata; order Ceratodontiformes; family Protopteridae; genus Protopterus; species Protopterus annectens. The sequence goes on along the minus strand of NC_056726.1, from coordinate 46,444,460 downwards.
ATTAAACAATATCGCAAGAAGAATGCTTACCCCACAGCACACCTTGTTCCTCTCAGTGTTAATTCTAAAAAAGTTTATTTTTCTATTGAGGATGATACTAATATTGGTGAAGAGAGTAGAAAGAGACCAAGAGGGTAGACTTGCCTCAGATTTTACAGACACAGATGTTTTCAGGATTTTTGGAACCTAAGGCATTCTGAGAGGCTGGGAAGTCATTCAAAATACAAATATGACCCAGGACAGAAATCTCAGAGGTCCCCCTTTTACAAACAAAACAGAATGGGAAAGGGCAGTGGAAGACATAATGCTTGGCAAAGATGGTGTAACTCATTCCTTATATAATTACACTGCTAGAGTGATCACAAACAAACATTTATCTTTTTTTCTCAAGTGTTTCAAATTCGTCCCTTGTTGACAGGTTGATATTGCTTATTCCTTGATGGAGGTTACTAGAAAACTTAATCTCAATGTTTTTTTCATGACAGAAACACTGGGAAAACTAGGGGATCTAGTCATGGGGGTATAGCCATACATGTTTTTGACAAGGTGATAGAGGAAATTTATGGAATTCCCTTCTCATATACCTCTCTTCAGCTCCTTTAAACAGCTACTGCTTTTACTCCCATTTTTTACGCATTCATCACTCTGATTTGCATATCTCTGTTAGAATATGTTTATTTCTGTTCTACGTCATACGGTTTGTTTTTTGACTAAATGTTTTTATGTATTTTTGTTAATTGCATTTTGGCAATACTGGATTACAAGCCTACAGTTTTTATTCTTCTTTCACGTTGTATTTTGTTAGTTTGCATTTTTTGTTAATATTCATGTCCATAATATGTTGAAATCATAACTAATTGTACCTTACTGAGGCTTTTCTGTCTTTGTCTCCGCTGAAAACGGGCTATATGCCCAGCCGGACACTACCGGTTAACAAATGTAAATAAATAAAATAAATAAATAACTTTGCTAATAAGAAACACATTTTATAACCTCTCCAAGAAAGAAAAATAGTTATTTGATAAACTTCAAAAAAGACAAATCAGTCCACCTCATGCAGCCTGACAAAGGGGGTGGAACAGTAATTCTTGACATACAGGATTAATACCACATCATGTTAGAACTGCTACATGATGTGGATACCCATACCACTGTTTCTAGAAACCAGATAAATATAGCATACCACAGGATTGACTTATACCTAGAGGAATATTTATTAAATCAATGTATTGATGTGGAGACCTAGCAGTTTCTCTCCAACTGTAATCTTATAATACCTATGATTTTTGATATCCCAAAAATCCACAAGGATTTACTCCAACTCCCATTTAGACCAATAGTTTCTGCTATTTGGTCTAAGACCTACCCATTAGCTGTGTTTATTGACAGGTGGATTAAACATGTTTACAACATCATACTTCACCTCGTGAAGGATTCCTGGGACTTCTTAGGCCATTTAAAGAACAATGTTTGGAAAGGAAATCTAAGTTTTGTAACTATATATGTAAAACACCTTTTACTGTTATACCCAAGAATGAGGATTTAGAATATTTCCACTATAGTTTGACACACTGGTCTAAACTTTTCAATGATAACATCAACCTCATTTTGGAACTTATGTCCTTAATTTTAGAACATAATTACATTTTCTTTGAAGGGGATTTTTTTTCAGCAGTTAAGATGTGTGGCTATGAGAATATCCAGCACTCCTGCTTTTGTCAATTTGGTGCTTTTGGGTTGTTAAAAACAGTTTCTACTTGACAGACACTTTGCAAATAGATTGCATTTATATGTAAGATGATTGGATGACATATTTGTCTTATGAGATGGTGAAATTGAGGAAAAACACAGCTTTATAGACTACCCGAACAGCACCACTGATGTTTTGCAATTCACTTACTTATGGAATAAAGAAAGAACTCACTATTTAGACAAGTTAATTTCACACCCACCCACCGGTGTCAAATCAAATATGTACATGAAGCAAACTTTTTGCAATTCCTACTTACATTTAAAAAAATTGCCACCCTATACGGCAGAAAAAGAGTCGAGTTAAGGGACAAGCCATTAGTGCGGCTCATATGACATCACATAGAAGGATGTGTGAGATGAGTTAACCAAGTTAAAGGAAATGTTTTTAGCACTGGGGTACCAAGAATACCTTCTGGACAGTTTGTTGTGTATAATGAATGGGGTAATGGGAATAAACCCCTATTGGGTACTGGTCTAACTAACACATCACGATGAGATGAGCATAAATATGAAAGGGCATTAGTGGTTGAATAAAATCAATTCTCTAAGGAAATCAAAGAGATTTAAAAAATAGTGTATTCTTAAAACCAACTCTGAATTATATTCATTAGGGTTCCTGAAAGGTGTTTATTTCAAAAACTGTCACATATTTCAAGAGATTGAGAGAAAACAAACATGCTACCCTTTCTAAGATTTCCAAGGGCAATATTAAATGTGGATGGTACAACCAGTGCACATACATTACCAGGAACTAAGTTGTGGTGCTAGGAATTGTAATGGAAACAAAGATCACCTTTCATAATGGTGACTGTACCACTGAAAGGGTAGTTTACCTAGTGATGTGTGCTGTATGTCCGGCATTCTATGTTGCCAAACATGAGCGAGCTCTCAGGATACGTATTTATGAACACACAGATGCTATTACCAACAAGAATGAGAACAGTGTAACAGTTATAGTAAGTTTCACTTTGGTATTTTAGAAAAGATCATTCTGGATCTTGGGTGAGAGGGGACTGGAAGAATTATTTAAAAGTACGTGAACTGCATTGGCAATTTAGTCTGAGGGCAACCTTTCCCCCTGGTTTGAATGACAGTGTTTCGATTACACCTGTTTTAACTTTGAAGGCTAAGTTATAGCCCGATTTTTTACAATTTTTGTTATATTTATCACATTTTTTACACACTATTTTTAAATAATCAAATGTTTCGATGCACGTTGTTGTGCTGCCTTTCTGTTTGGCAAGGATTATGTGTCATTGTTCATTATTGTACATTTGTCGTGTGGCCCGTTAAATAATACTAGAGTTCTTATTAATTCATTATCTAACTACCAATGAAATATTTTTATGTACTGTGCTAGGACCATTTTATTCTCATGAAGTCTCTTGGATGACTCATAAGCACTCATTTTATTTTTTCAGGTTGGTTTAATACATTAACTCTTGGACCATCCTTTGGCATTGATTTTGTTTGGTTTCATATTTATCTGGTTGATGCTGCACTACTTTGTGTCTTTAAAAAAACATTCTCTAACTGCCACTTCCCAGTAAATTTCAAATCATCAGCCTCTACATCAGTCCCTCTGCAGAAAGGTGTCCCTCAAAGATTTATTCTGGTGTCTCTACGCATTTCTATCTACGTTAATAAACTTCCTTTTGACTTAACCCATCTTCCTCTACTGCTTTATTCTGGTTACATGGGCCTCTTCTTCTCTTGAATTTGAACTTCAAGCAGATTTTCATGCCCTTATTCAGTGGCTCAATTGAAACAATTACTGCTAAACTCCTCTAAAACAAAACAATGCATTTTGGCACTAGGCAAAACCTTACTTCTATCTCTAGGCCTATAATTTAATAAAACTGCTGAAAATGTCACTTTATTTAAATACCTAGAGATCTGGTTTGACCTCCTTCTAAATTTTAAACTCCACCTGGACTAAACACACAAAAAATTAACTGTCTCCTATTTTGGGCTAATAGGATCTTCAAATTTGTATCCAGACTCTGTAGAAATGCCATAGGTAAAGGTATCTTTTTGGCTTAGCCAAAATCCTGTCTCCCACTAATTGTTGCAGCTTCGAAAAGAAATGTATCCACCATTCAGTCCATTTCAAATGCTATATGCAGATACACCACTCTCTCCTCAAGAAATGAACACTACCGCAAAACCATTGAAAAGCTAACTGGCTACCTGTGAAACCACACAGACTTTCTAATTGCCTCTAAACTATTTTAACTTATCATGAATGACATCTTCCCTCCACTAGCTTCCATACTATTCAGAAATGCATCAACATACAATTTTAGGCATCTTAACCACTCAAATACCCTCGCACCCCAACTTGGCTTCACTGAATAGACCATGCATTCTCAGATCTTGGTCCCAGACTGTGGGAATTGCTCTCTCTTTTCTCCTTTTTCTTAAAGATCATTCCTCTTACCCATTTTCCAATCAGAAAAAATAAATCAAATGTCAACACTCTAGGAAAATGAAATTGCTGTCTCTCTGGTCATATAACCTAAGCTCTTCATTCCTTTCTTCTGTCTACATACCTTGCTCTGACTCTAATTTTGACTGTGATTCCTTCAGCATGCCAACTCCGGTTTCCTCTCTGTATATAATGCATGTATATAATATGCCTTTCTATCTATCTATGTGTATCAGTTGCCTTTATTCCCTCAAGCTAATTATGATTTTCACTTTGTATAAAATATAAGTATATATATTGCATTTTGTCACTCACTCTGTATATAATGTCATATAACTGTAATTATTTTGTTTTCCCTGGACTGAGACTAAAATTGTTCCTATGGGAACAGTGCTCTACCCTGGTTAACAAATTCAAAATAAATACAATAAAATAAATACAATAGTAAATATCTCAAATGTACATCTAAAACAAATGATGTCAATACTACAGAAGTGGTTTTCAAAGTTAAAATAACATTTTGTTTTTCTTTTGTGAGGGTAAAGCTCATTGCAAAATATAATTACTTGCTGATTCTGCTTGAAGAGGTTAACGCTGGAATGTCTTCAATATGACAAAGTATTACATATAATGTTAACATTTATGAGTAATGAAAACATGGGGGTAGTATGACACAATTATATTACAATCAAAAAGGTATATTACTTTATAGTCTAACTAAGAGACAACATACAACTAAATCCCCTTGCTTATAAAGCACAGCAAAATACATACAATGAGGTAGTCTTTCTGATGGCCAAGCACATACCAAAATCTCAGGTTTTATCAGGTTTCATAAAACATTTTTACAACCAAAGTATCTTCTTACATGGTATTAAATTTCTATCTGTTACTAGGCATCTGTTGTCATGAATTCCTCTTGTTGAACACAAGATGTTCATAGATTCAAAGACTGTTGCTAGGCTAATGACGGGGGGGTGGGGGGGACTTTCTAAGTCTAACAAAGTTTTCCTGAAAGAATAATAATGTCTCATATCCAAAAAGGACATTGAGGACCAGACATTTATAAGCTACCTCTGTCTATAAGGGACATGGGTGCCAGGCCTCATGCAAATGTCCTGTTCCATATCCACTGCTCTAGGTTGTGCTTGGGTAATAGACAAGCTCAGCTTCACATGGAAGGGAAGCCTTTTCCATATGAGACAGTTTCTGGGACACATATCTGTCTCTCCAGAATGTTCTGTTTGTCACAGACACAATTCAGACCCTTAGACATTGCATTTCTGGTACTCTTTGACTTACCAGTATGTCGATGATTCATAAGTGTGGAGTTTGCAGATGCCCTGTAAGCCAGGCATAGATCACCCTTCAGCAATCTACAGGAGACTGAGTAGAGGGAAAGAGTTTAAGGCACTCTGCATAAGGCAGGTTTGTTATGCCTTGTATTCTTTTTGTAAGGAACCTCTGAGGTTGCTCTAGTTGCTGCATATGCCTGTTCAGGTACATACCAAAGGGAGCACTGTACTCTATGAATGGTCTGATAAGGGAGGAGTACAATGGGTAATGACCTTGTTTGACCAAGATGCCATGCATAATGTAGAAGGCTTTCCTTATGACTGTGGCCATGTGGTGGTCAAAGGTAAGGCTACTGTTTAGGTGTATACCCAGATTCCTGACTACTGGGTTGACTTTTAGTGATGTTTTATCAACATGGTAATTAGCTGAGATGGTTGTCTTCTTAAAGGGTACAATTATGCATTTCTTAGCACTGAGTTTAAGACCGTGGCTTTGGCACCATTTCTTAGTCAGAGATAGAGCTTCTTGAAGAATGCTAATGTCTGCAGTGGAGTCCATGATAACCCCCAGTTTGCAATCATCTGCAAACTTAGTTAACAATAAACCTTCAGCAATTGCTTTCATTTCATTGAAATAGATGCCAAAAAGGAGCTGGCTCAGTACCAAACCCTGGGGAACTCTGCTAGTGACTGGCTTCTTGGTGGAGATGGCCTCTTAAGTTCTATCAGTGAGCCAGTTGGCTAGTCAGCGGGTGACAAAAGGGTTTATACCTAAATTAGTGAGCTTGTCTATAATGCCAGAGTGGGATATTGTATCAAAGGCCTTGGCCAGGTTGAGGTAAGCTGTGTGTCTTACCTTCATCCAATGCTTTGTTGACCTTCTCAAAAATGTCCACAAGATTTAATAGGCATGCCCTTCCTTTAACAAAGTCAAACTATGATTGGTCCAGCATTTGCAGGTTACCTATGTTCTCATTTATCATTTTCATGATGATTCTTTCCATGGCTTTACATATGAGGCTGGTAAGACTTATGGGCCTATAGTTATCTAGATCAGTGGTTGGACCTCAGTTGAGCAGATGAATGACTGTAGCTATCTTCCATTCCATGGGCACAAAACCTGATTGCTTGTTCTGGTTTTCCCACCAAGCAGTGTTATAATAACTGATTTGTTAGCTGTTTAAAACATTCTTTAGAGTCTCCTTGCTGATATTCAGCTGTTTTAAATGTTTTTGTTTAGTGTCTCACTGTTATTTTTCTGCTGGGTTAAACATTCTGTAGTAGTTCCTGCCAAAATCAGGGTAGCTAGTAGCTGCAGCATAGTTCAGATACAGGTTTGCTGCATCTGGGTCTGTTTGAGTGGCTGTTGTTCTGAGCATGTTTTCCACACCATCTTGAATCAGAAGCAGCCTTTCTGCACTCTAGTGTGAGGATTGTGCTGACTGGAACCTTTTTGGAGAAGGGTGGTTGGTCTAGGGCTTGGAATAAGCATCCTTGTTGGTCCTTTTAAACCTTTTATTTTTTTTTTAAGTTTTTAGCTTCTGGTATTTAAACCCTGCATTTGAGCAGGTTTCTGCTTATTTGTGTCTTGCTCAGCATCTCTCACTGCCACGCAATTGAGCAACATAGCCAAACAGATTGATTCAACAATTTTTCCCTTGGTTATAACTGTAGCACATTAGTGTAGCCCTCATCCTTAGTACTTTCCCAGTCAAAGAAATACTGCTAGTGAGCTGAAACTTTTTCAACTACCAACAAAAAAAACCCCAGGCAGGAATATCTATCCACTGAGCTTCTCCTTGATCAATCCTGAAAAGTTCCCCTGGTGACATCAGTCTTCAACGTAACATTATGGACAGTTGGACCACCCTTGTTTCTCCTGCCAACCTTGTTGACCTGGGTCTCTTGAGGCAGTGTAGACATTGCCTTTGTACACCAACAACCCTCTTCTAATAACTCACTCTAGTACAGAGTGTGAGAGATGTCAATAAGAATCTTGAATCCCTGCTCTTTCACACTCAAAACAGTAACACGGAAAAGGTTAACCCACCCACCACTACACATGCACATAGTACCACTACTCATAAACATAGTATACATCAAACACAAAAATCAAAATACACGAAGGTTCTCTCAAAAACCTACCAACACACCAGATACCTCCAAAACACAAGACTGCTACAACTAACACAGTTCCCACAGCACTCATGATGCATAGGAACACCAGTGTCTCACCTATCAAGCCCACAAGACTAACACTCAAAAAACAAATTTTCTAGTCACTGGAGAATCAGTAGTGAGACACACAGATGTCCCACTCACCAGGTTGGACAAGGAGAAAGTCACAGTCATCTGCCTGTCAGGTGCTAGGATTCATCAGATCATGCATGTACTCAAGTCTCTCAGCAACAAGTACTATTATGACTCTGTCACAGTTCATGTTAGAGTGAATGACCTAAGATGCACCTCACTGGACTATATGAAGAGAGACATAATTGAGCTCTCTGAGTACATGTCTCAGGGAGGTATGCCCCTAGCCTTGAGCAGCATACTACCATCACCTAGAATTATGCCACAGTATAAACAAAAAAATGACTGATTTCAATAAATGGCTTAGTTTTTGGTGACATTCAAATGGGATCCAGTTCCTGTAAGCTTGGGAAGCCATGGTTGACAAACCTCGCTGCTTTGCCAGAGACAGCTTGCACCTGGCACGTCTAGGCTTTTGTCTGCTGGCAAAAAGCTCTCCCTCCCCTATAGTGCCTTTTTAAGCAAGGTCTTGAAAACAAACTTACCAATGTAAAATTTTCCAGTCATAATAAAATAAGGGTCATGCTGCTAAACACTAGGAGCTTAAACCAAAAACTGCACACCCTGAAAGTATTTCTATCACTGGAAGATATAGATGTCTGTGCAGTCTCAGAAATCTGGTTCAAGGCCTCAGACAGTTCCCCTGTTTTGCAAGGCTGCAATGCCTTCCACACCTTCAGTCTGTAAAATAAGCATGTGAGAACCAATGGAGGCAGTTTTTCTGTCTATATTAGAGATAAACTCACCTTCTGTCTAGTTAGACTGGGCAATTCCTTGGAGTTACTCCAAGTTCAGATTACAGTGGGTAAGACTTCCTTCTCCATGGGTCATAATGTGCATGAAGCCTACTAGACCAAACTGCAGACAATGCAAATACTACCGAACACTCTGGTATATAGGGGATTTCAATTTTCCCACCATCAACTGGGAAATCTACACTAGCCGTAAACTGCTAGCACAAAAGATCCTTGACTTTGTTAACTCAAAAATCCTGGAACAAATTTTTTATATCCTGACAAGTGGAACAAACATACTAGATCTGGTCCTCACTAACATGTCAAATGGACACACTACCACAACTGTAGGACCCTCATTAATACCAGAACACACAAAGGGTGAAATCAGACTAAAAAACTTCACCAAGGCAAACTATACCCTCATAGGTGAATGTATAAATGCATTCCGAGCCCCACCCCCAGATGAAAGTGGTAATTACACTAAAGCTTGTACAATCACTTGTGTAAATGTATAGACTCATCTGTACCAGAAAGAATCAAAGCCAGAGCCCCAAGTAAAAACAATCCTCTATGATGGACATCCAACATCAACAAACTTTACAATAAATGCAAAAAGTTGATGTCCATGAAAACAAAAGTGAGACCTCAACAAAGGAAAAACACCCTCCTCAGCCTCAACAGGGAAATTAGACAACTTGTCATATCCTCTAAGTGCCTCTTTGAGAAAAACCTAGCTAGCACAGCCAAGAATAACCATAAGGCCTTTTACAGCTATGTACATAGCCTAAAAGGTAGGACCCAAGCATGTGCAGAACTAGTGACCAACGGTATCACACACACATCCCATGGAGATAGCAAACCTGCTCATGGATAGGTTTGGTGAAAATTGCATCCCCTATCCCCTCCAAACCTATCACCAACCTTGCCCCAACCCCCCTCACACTAAATATTTGAAGAGCAGGTCATCAAAGCTGTGTCCAAGGCAAAAAACACAGCATCAATGGGGCCAGATGGCATCCCAGGCTGTCTTCTAAATAGGCTAAAACATGAACTAATATCACCATTATGTACCCTTTTCAATCATAGTCTAACCACAGGCTTTGTTCCTGTGGAATGCAGGACAGCAACAGTTATTTCCCTCCACAATAGACCCCGAGAATTACAGACCCATAAGCCTGACCAGCTTCATCTGTAAGGCCATGGAATGTATCATTACGGACCTTATAAATAAAAATATAGCCAACCTCCAAACCCTGTATCATACTCAGTTTGGCTTTGTCAAGGTCAGATCCTGCCTGTTAAATCTGGTGGATTTTTTTAAAAATCTGACCAGGGCTATTGACAAGGACAAATCTGTGCACACAGCATACACCTGGCAAAGACTTTTGACACAATCCCACACTCAAAACTAAGGGGTTGTGGCTGAACAAGTTTGCAGAAGACTGCAGACCAATGACTGTTGTCTTAGTCACGGTCTCAAACTGAATGCAAAGAAATGCCTCATCATTCCCTTTGGCACAAACAATGTGCCTTCACACTATCAAATCAACAATATCCTAAGTACCAACAAAGTGGTAAAGGACTAGGATTCACAAGTTGACCCTGACATTAACTTCGACTACCATGTGTTTACTGTAGTAAGGAATGCTTTCTACATAGCACACTTAATTAGTAAAGGCATTGCCTCGAGAGCAAAAAAGGTTATAACCCCTCTATACTTGGCACTAATCCATCCCATAATTGAATATAATGTCCTATTTTGCATGCACTGTACAAAGCACCAGCACCAATTAGAGAGATGTCAGAGGTTTTTAACAAAGAAGATCAAGAGATTCTAGCACGTGCTATACACAGACTGACAAAAGTCACTGTCACTTAAATCTGTATCACATAGACTTCTTAAAGGAAACTTCTGCCTGGCTTACAGAGCAATCTCAGACCCAAACCTGATCGTCGCTCTCCTGCTCAGGATACAATAGAAGAGTCTTCATGGGTTCTTCTGTTCAAGCAGCTTCATTATATATAAAAACATCACAATAGAAATTTACTGACTTTAACTTAAGTAACATATACAAACTAGCTATTGCAATCATACAGGCTCACTCCCTGGCATGGCACTGGGTATAGCATGTGCCTGTTATTTATATGTGCACATTCAGTCCTTGAGTTGCTTCTTAAAGCTACAGCACATACACTCTGATCTACACCATCCCTTTTTGAGAAATAGATCATACAATGTTATGAATCACATTAGGCATGCAGATAATACAAATAGTTCTTTGTCATGGAATTATACAGAAGAAGGTACATATATACAGTTATGTCCATGTCGCCATGTATTTCACACTGGGCCTAGAGATACGACCAAATCGTGTGACATAAAACTGAGAATTAGATTTAGAAACTGGAACTGTCTATACAGAATGTTCAACCTTAGGAATATTTGAGACATCCTCAGAAATTGAAATAGAGGTTGAGACACGTTCTGGGATGGGAACAATGTCTGACTTACCCTGAGATCTAGAGTCTGTATCACTGGAACAATGCTGTGATAATTATTCTGGTATAGGAAGAAGGTGTCTGAGACTTCTCCTGTACTCTACACCCTCAGATTCTACAAAGTAGGATCTCTTCTCGGTACATATACCTGTAACTTGACCAATCTGGCCGAAACCTTTCACTGTTTGTATCCTCACTGTTTCTCCTTCTTTTAATGGATGAAGAAATCTGCTCGCTTTATCATAGCTTGACTTTTGGAGAGAACACTTCTTGAATAATTGACCTTTGATTGTTTTGTTGTATTTTGGTTTAGGCCTCAATAAACTGGAACTAATAGGTAGCATTGTTCTGATTTGCCTGGATAGAAGTCTTTGAGCAGGCAAGCCAAGTATATTGTCACAGGGTATGTTCCTGAGATAAAGTAAATTCAAAAAGACATTGGTATTGTCATGCTTGGACTTTTCAAGTAACTGCCCTGCAATCTGCACTGCATGTTCAGCTAGTCCATTTGACTGTGGATATTCTGGACTGCTAGTAACATGTACAAAATCCCATTTTCTTGTAAAAATTCTGAAACAACTGACTAGTAAATTGAGTACCATTGTCAGAAATAACTGTGTTTGGACTACCATGGACTAAGAAATGAAGTTTCAACTTGGTTATAGCCTCTTCTGTATGCATTGAATGCATTGATCTGGACAGTATAAAACACTTCGCTCTTTGCCAATAAATTAATTTCATCAACTCTTTCACCAATTACCGATACGCCATCTACATAGAATGTAGAGTGTTGCAACCCTACTTGATCAGTTTGCCTTTTTGAGTGATCCTTCTTTATAAATGTGTAGAGTTTACTTGATTTGCAAAACTGTTGGAAATTGCTCCATTTTTTTACACTTGTGACATTGCTGACCAAATGTTAAGCGTTTCTCTCTTTTAGACTCATGATTGACACCACAGTTGCGACAGTTAACAGTAAAGCTGGACTTGGGTTTTACTGACTCACTCTTGTACTGCACTGAGCATGCTCCTTTAACCGAACTAGTCTTAGAACTTGCTGGAAAACTATGTGGTTTCCCCGGTGAACCAACAGGAGTTGTGGCAGCTATATGCTTCTGTTTGCCACGTGGTATTCTATCTACATTTGCTCTGGAGCTTTCTGAAACCATGCTCTTGTCATTTCCAAGCATGTTTGTGTGTTTTTCTGTAACTTCAAGAATTTGACAAATCTCTATGGCTTTACAGAATGTTAAATCACTGTCCTGAAGCAAAATCTTTCTCACAGCAGCACTATTAATACCACACATGAGCCTGTCTTTTATTAACTCATCACCAAACCAACACATTTTGTCTTTTTTTCTCATGTCAGTAATAGAAGCTGCAAAAGTTTCCCCTGGTTTCTGATCTATTATGTACAACAAATGCCTCTCTAATGTAATATTTGCCTGGGGGGTTACACATTTCCCTGAATGTGCGCTTCAAACACTCAGTGTCTTCCCTTGATTCAGCATTTGCAACAATATGACGATTTTCACCTTCTCCCTCATATACTGCTAGTTCATGCACAAATGAACACTTTCTTTCAATGGCCTCTGACCCAGCTAGGTTTACAAAATGAATGCTCTGGTGCATGTATCTTTGTCTGAATAAACTGCTTGTATAAAAATATCATACTCTTGCTCAAATATTCTCCAATTCTCTGTAATATTCTGATCAAATACAAATGGTAAAGGCTTTTGAAATCTGTCTGCCATATTAACATATTATCACTGAAGGGTTTTACAAATATGCGCAAACACATATACATATGCCAGAAATTTATGCCAGTATTTGTAACTTTGCTTAATAACACAAAAAGCCTCTGTATAACTGAACTTTATGAAATAAGTTTCTCGGGCACTGTAATACTTTCAAAATTACTGTACTGCAAGAATCACCTCATCAGTATAAGAAACATTTCAAATAACTGTACAATGCGAATGAACTGGGCAAAAGAAGCTCAGAGTCAGAAACATTTTGAAGGAATTGTACTTTGCAAATAAACAGTACACAGCATACTGAAATTTTCCCAAAATGGCAGTACCTTGCTAGATAATTCTTTACAGTGCAAGAAACACTCTGTAACGCCGACACTTTGCAAATAGATACACCCAGCACAAGAAACTTTTTGAAATGGATATACTTTGACTGTACTTCACGAAATAGATGCACTTTGCACACATACAAACTCTTCAGAATTCATGCACAGTAATAAGCACACACTGTAAGTACTTTTACACACTTTGAGATTGAATAACTCTAATTATAACCTTGATACAATACAAAGTCATAGTTATGCCAAAACACAGCACTTTGCCAAAAAACATGCAGTCGCCTTGCTTTATTTACACTCAATGTGCCCTTTTCTGCCCTTATTATATTTGTTTTGCTCATTTAATCTCTTTTCATACCCACTGTACTTTTCTTGTGCTCGTTTTACTCTAAACATTTTGCTTTAAACGTACTAGTTTCGCTTTAAACTTTTTGCTTTTTCTGATAATCGTTTCATCAATATCTTAACCTTAAACATTTCCTTTAGTTAAAACTTTTGTGCCTCCTGCATGTTTAATAATGCAATTTGTGCCCCTGTTATGCTCTGTTTTATCTGTTTTATAAAATAGGCTGTGTGTAGAAGTTTTCATTACCTTTTGTTCTTTTCTGGCTCTTTTTGTACTCATTTCACTTAGTTTATCTTCACCATCATCTCTGCACCTTGTGGCTCTAAATAGCAATCTCTGAAATCCCGGTTTTGACACCATGTCTCTCTCCTACTCAGAATACAATAGAAGAATCTTCATAGGTTCTGTTCAAGCAGCTTTATTATATACAAACACATCATGATAGAAGTTTACTGACTTTAACTTAGGTATCTTATATACAAACTAGCTATTGCAATTATACATGCTCACTCTCTGGCAGCACTCTCAAAATGGCACTGCGTATACCACATGCCTGCTATATATATCTGCATGTTCAGTCCTTAATATGCTTCTTAAAGATACAGCACATACACTCTGACCTACACTAATGAATTTGCTGCATATCTTTAAATTAAATGGGACTTGGGCCACCCATTCCAGGGACCTAAATATGGCCTGAAACTTGAATATGACATGCTAGAGGGACAGATTTATCTACCAGCAACTGCTGCATCTTTGAAATAGGCTACCTATTCATATGAAACAGAGCACCTCTATGACACTGTTCAAAAGGAACCCGGACAAGTGGATGGGGCACTGGAAATTCTTACCAGGAATAGCATCCACAACCCTCATGGACATGGGCAGTCATTAATAAATGTAATCTTGGGTATTAACTAACATTTTATTGGTATTACATTGGGATGAAACAGCTAGGCTTGAAATGACATCCAGGTCAATAGCCTAGTAATCTCCTCTGATCCTATAATCCTATTCAAATAGACCTGAGATGCCATGTTTCTTGCTATTCAATAAACATCCCAAGATGCTATCAGGACTCATTGATTCAATGCTTTTGGCCTTGGAAAGTTCATTGATTACCTCTTCTCTAGTAATGGTTTGGGAGATAGTGGTGTGTAATATTTCCTTTGGACTACTGTGGGGGAGTCAGCATGAACAATTTTAGAAAGTTGCAGCATTTTGTTTAACAGTACTTGCAATGTCATTGTCAGGTTATACAAATGCAATTTCCTAACTTCAGTAAACCCTTCTTTTAGCTTATTTAACCCATATAAAATTAACACACACACACACACACACACACACACACACACACACACACACACACACACACACACACATATATCTATATGGATCCCCTTTAAATGTCGACATTCCGAAATCTTGACTTTTAAAAAAACGTACCTAAAACATTGAGATTTCAGAATCTCGACATTTAAAAGTGTGTTAAAAAAAAAGACAGAGACTTTCAATAAAGAGTTTGCAGGGGGGCAAGCCCCCACTGCACCCCCCACAACCCCCCTACTTAAATATACCAACTCCAAGATTGCGTTACAGTGAAGAGAATGGTAATGCTCCTGTTGCACTTACAGTTCTTTTCACTGTAGTGTGATCTCGGAGTTGATATATTTAAGTAGGGAGGTGTGGGGGGTGCAGGGGGGCTTGTCACTCTGCAAACAGTTTCTTTTACTTTATTTATTTTTTTAACCCACTTTTAAATTTCGAGATTCTGAAATCTCGATGTTTTGGGTACTTTTTTTTAAAAGTCGAGATTTCAGAATTTTAACATTTCAAAGTGGACCTATATAAATATATATATATCGAGGTCTACTTTGAAATATGTAAAGCCCATGACATCTAATTTCATAACATTGAGACCGGAACATCTAAAACCCAAAACATCTAAAACACATAACATCGAATTTCATAACATCTAACACTAGAAATCACAAAAAAATCCCCTCCACATATAACAACACACACCAAACTACCAAACACACTTTTTACTACATTTCTGCAGGGGGGCAAGCACCCCTGTACCTCCCATGTAGGGGGGGCTCCACCCGCACTCCCCCCGTAAATTAACTATACCAGCTCCAAGATCTCACTACAGTGGGAAAAAGTTAATTTCCTAACCCCACTGTATCAACCCCCCCTTGCAGAAATGTAGTAAAAAGTGTGTTTAGTAGTTTGCTGTCATTATATGTCATTATATGTGGAGAGGATGTTATTTTCATGTGATTTGTACTGTTATATGTTATGAAATTCAATGTTATGGGTTTTAGATGTTTTGGATTTTAAATGCTCTGGCCTCAATGTTATGAAATTAGATGTTATGGGTTTTAGATGTTTTGAAGGTTACCTATATATATATATATATATATATATATATATATATATATATATATATATATATATATATATATATAGTTCCCCTTTATAATCTTAAAATACTGAAATCTCGAATTTCAGTATTCTGAGACCATAAAGGTGAATTTTTAGAATAGCGAAAGTGCATAATTGAGAATTCGAATATCTCAAATTTGCGGTTATGGCTTTACGCTTCCTTAGGTGCGGTGTTTTGTGTGGATGGTGTACGGTGTCGTGTGTCAGTTAGGTGTGATTTAAGGTAAGTGAGTGTTTTGTAAAGATTTTGGGTGGGAGTTTGAATGTATGTGAGTGTTTGTAAGTTGTACGTGTAGGTTAGGGTAGACAGGTGAATGTATGAGTGTGTAAGTATTGGATGTGTTGGTGTTTGTATATGTGTGTGTGTGTGTGTGTGTGTGTGTGTGTGTGTGTGTGTGTGTGTGTGTGTGTGTGTGTGTGTGTGTGTGTGTGCAAGGGAATGTAGAATGTCTGGGTGTGAGTTTGCTGTCTTTTCTTGCTTGTGCGATCCCGGATAGTATATATAAGTAGTGGGGTGTGGGGGGGTGCAGCTCCCCAAATGGGGGATGCAGGGGGGCTTGCTTATATGTAGTGTAGGTATGTTGGTTTGTGTTGTTGTGTTTGTGAATATTTTGTTGTTTGATTTGTTATAGTGTGGGTAGGATAGTGTATGTGTTGTGTGGTGTATGGTGTGTTTATGTTCACGATTTTGTATTTCGCAGTTTTGGGGTTTCGGGATTTTGAATGTTCTTTTTTTGGTTTTGAGATACTGAAATTCGAGATTTCAGTATTTCAAGATTATAAAGGGGAACCATACACACACACACACACACACACACACACACACACACACACACATATATATATATATATATATATATATATATATATATATATATACACACACACACACACACACACACACACACACACATATATATATATATATATATATATATATATATATATATATATATATAAATATTGAAGTTTCAAAATGTTGACTGTTTAAAAGGAGATTGCCGTACAGAATGGAACAGTATATTTACCGACTTTCCTCATTGCAGTGCAATCTTGGAGTTGGTATATTTAATTAGCAGGACAGTGGGGGGTGCAGGGATCTTGCCCCCCTACAAAACATAAAAAAGTAGATTTTGTTTAATTTTATTTCTTTTATTTAAATTTCAAAGTTTCAAACCTTCGATCTTATGGTCTTAAGCATAAGAAAGTCGATGTTTTGAAACTTCAAAATCATATATATATATATATATATATATATATATAGAGAGAGAGAGAGAGAGAGAGAGAGAGACATTACTTGTCTACAGAAAAGAGTGAGATATTTACTAATCGTCTGTCACCAGTTATCCCCACTAAATAGTGCTGCATGAGGAGATTGAATCTTTCTAACAGTCACTGGCTGCTAGCTTCAGTCATCTTACTGCCCCATCTGCAACCACCCCACCCCATCCCTAATTTTACAGAAATAATAAGGAGAAATCCTCCTCCTGTGCATACCTATATGAAAAAGCTAAACATCATATATTTATACTCAGTTCCTACCATTTCAAATATCACAGAAACCAACCAAAATGCTAACAATTGGTGATGTGTTACTTTTTTTCCCCAAAATACAGAAAATAATAGTCCTCCCAAAACTTGTTTGTATAGCCAGTACTAGGAGTTATTATTGATAACAAGTTAAAATTTGATCTGCACCTATGCACTGTAGTCAAAAAGACAAATTGTAAACAAGAGTCACATTATAGGGCAAAGCACCTGCTAAGTGATCGTAGTAAAAATCAGCTGCCAACTCCCTTCTGCTTCTTACCCTCCTATATATTTCAGCAATATTCACAAATCTTAACTGTTCCACTAAACAAAAACTAAAAAGTGCCTACAACAAAATTAGCAAATTTGCCTGCAGCCTCCCAAACTGCGTCTATCACTGCATGGCGCTCATTATGCTCAACTGTTTTGAACTTCCTCAGCACATTACAGTCTCCCAGCTACTCAGCAGACAAAATACATCACCATCCACTTAAAATATCATCCAGTGGCATGTACCAAATAAAATCCTATGATCCTCAGAAATTAAACTGACTGTTCCTAATAAATCTAATAATTATTACAGTGACTCAATATTCTTTGTTGCCATCTCCAAGGCATGCAGCAAACTTTCAAACCATATTGCCATTTTAAATAACCTGCAACAATTCAAATCCACCCTAAGATATCACCCATCAACAAAGAAACTATGCAACTGTACCACACAATCCTAACTCTGTTCACTATGGATACCATATGTGTACTAATATAGTATTTTTGATTTTACTAACAAAAACTTGAAAACATGTAATTCCTTGATCTGATATGCTTTGTAAATAATGTTTGTTGACCATTTACTTTGAAATATTTTGTAAATAATATTTGTTTTCTGCTTTTTGAATTGTCAAAAATGTATTTCTATCCTTGTTTTAATCTTTCTTACTTATCTAGCCAAACTGGAGGTAAAGCTCTCTCCAACCAAGACTTGACAGTCATGAGGAGAAGGTAATCATTTGCACCACACCACACTCATCACAGTCTCACTAAATCTACACCACCAAAATCCACACATAGTAACACACAAACATTCGTGGAGGCTCTCAATAATAATCTGTCTAAGCAACAGAGACCTCCAAAGCAGAAATGCAAGCAACCTCCATCCCCAACACAACCCAAATGACACTTTGCCCACAGACTCAGTGTGTCACTCAACCACAGCCAATAATGCAAAACAACGTACCCAACACACTAGTCATAGGTGACTCTATAGTCAGGCACACTGATGTCCCACTCACCAGGCTAAACAAGGAGAAGGTTACTGTCAGCTGCCTGTCAGGAGCCAGGATCCGCCACATAACCCACGCACTCAGGTCACTCCACAACAAGTACAAATATGACTCTGTCATTGTCCATGTTGGTGTGAATGACCTGAGATGTACCTCTCTGGACTACATGAAAGGAGACATGGAGGAGCTCTCCGATCTTGTAGCCCAGGCAGGTATGACCCTAGCCCTGAGTAGCATTCTGCCATCACCCAGAATGATACCACAGTACAAGGACAAAATGATTGACTTCAACAATTGGCTAAGCTTCTGGTGTCATTCTAAGGGGATCCAGTATCTGTCTACTTGGGATGGCATGGTCGACAGACCACGATGCTTTGCCACAGATGGCCTGCACTTATCGCCACTGGGATTCCAGATACTGGCTAAGGCTCTTGCTGTCCCTATAGTGCCTTTTTTAGGCAAGGTTCAAATGACAAATTCACCACCGTAACAGGAACAGGCAAGCAAAAACTGAGGATAATGCTGTTCAATGCTAGAAGTCTAAATCTCAAAATGCACTCACTCGAGGCACTCCTTAAAATGGAGAACATCGATATCTGTGCAGTGACTGAGACCTGGTTCAAGGCTCCAGAGAGCACCCCTGCACTACCAGGCTATAGCTCATACCACACTTTTTGGCCATGTAACCTGGACCGAAACACCAAAGGCAGAGGTGTGTCCATATTTATTAAGGATATCCACACCTCCAGGCTAGTTGCTTAGCATAATGCATCCGAGGTTATCCAAGTGCAACTAACTCTCGGCAAAACTGCAGTCCAAATTGTAGCTTGCTACAGAACACCATCATGCCCCAGGATTCCCACTCCTCTTTTCTTGATGTACTGGAAAATATTAGGGTTCAACCAAACACCCTAATAATGGGCGACTTCAACCACCCCACCATTAACTGGGAAAACTACTCGTGTACCAACTCCTTAGCTCAATGCTTTCTGGAATTCATAAACTCCAATGTCCTGGATCAACTTATCCACACCCTCACCAGGGGAAACAGTATCCTAGACCTAGTCATTACCAACATGAGTGACTGGTGTTCCACACCTGAAGTCAACTCCTCATTGGTCTGATCCGACCATAAGCTAATTACCCTTGACCTCCACATCCTGCCCCCACCCCCCATTAAGGAAACCATGGTAAAAAATTTCTCCAAAGCCAACTTCATGCTTCTTAAGACAGAAGTGGTGAACTTCATGACACCCATGCAGATGGACAATACAGTTACAACTGCTGAATCATACACAAATGCACTCTATAAGCACTTACATGAATGCATGGATTGTGCTATCCAAAACAGAACCAAGACACTATCCTCCAAAAAAAGGAAGCCAATCTGGTGGTCCCCTGCCATAAACAAACTGTACAACAAAAGGAAGAAACTGTTGCAAAAGAGAGTAAAATCCCATGAGTGGAGGAGCTCCCTCATCAGCCTCAGTAAGAAGCTGAGATCCCTTATAAGATCCTCCAAAGCTAGCTACGAAAACAAAATCACCACTAATTCTAAGGACAACCACAAAGCATTCTATAGCTATGTCAAGAATCTCGATGGCAACACCCAGATCTGCTCTGAGTTACAGCACAACGGCATGAAAATTACAGAATCAACTAATATTGCCAACATCCTGGAAGTTAGGTTCAGTGCTAACTTTACCCCCCACCCCCTAAAGGGCCCATATCTATACAGGAGGAATGCAGAGTCCCTGTAATCACAATTACGCAGGTAAAAGCTGTACTCTCTAAAGCCAAAAACACAGCATCCATGGGACAGAACAACATTCCAGGCTGCATTTTACATGAACTTCAGAACAAACAGGCTCCCCACTTAAGCAGCATGTTCAATAATAGTCTTGCATCAGGCTTTGTGCCCACTGAATGGAGCACAGCAACAGTTATCCCACTCCACAAAGGGGGAGCCACCACTGATCCCAGGAACTATCGACCTATTAGCCTGACGAGCCTTGTCTGCAAGGCTATGGAACGTATCATCATGGAACTCATAAACAAAGACACTGGTAACCTCCAAACTCTGGATCCCACCCAGTTCAGGTTTATGAAAGGCATATCATGCCTCCTGAACCTGATCAACTTCTTTGAGGCAGTCACCAAAGCCGTAGATGAGGGTAAGGTGGTTCACACAGCCTATCTTGACCTCGCCAAGGCTTTTGACAACATTCCTTATTCTGGAATTATAGCTAAACTCACTAAACTAGGTATAAATCCCTATGTCACAAGATGGGTTGCCAACTGGCTCACTGACAGAACCCACACTGTAAAAGTTGCAGACTCCAAATCTGACCTCAAAGCAGTGACAAGTAGAGTACCACAGGGTTCCGTCCTGGGATCTCTCCTGTTTGGTATCTACTTCTCTGAAATACAGGCTAACACAGAAGGCCTCTGGCTAATGAAGTTCACAAATGACTGCAAACTAGGAGCCATAGTCAAGTCCCCAAATAATGTGGACATCCTCAGTAGAGCCTCGCTGATACAGATGCCTGGTGTCAGAGCCATGGCCTCAAGCTCAGTGCCAAAAAGTGCAGTGTCATCCCCTTTGCTAAAAACTCTGTACCCATGAACTACCACATAGGCAGCAATCTACTTAACACTGAATGTGTGATAAGAGACCTTGGGACCCAGGTGGACAGTAGTCTCTTCTTTGATAGTCACATCACCACAGTAGTCAGGAAGTCCTTCTACATGGCACACCTTATCATAAAAGGGTTCTTGTCCAGGAAAAAATAGGTCATTGTTCCCCTCTACTTGACACTCATTGGACCCATTATAGAGTACAATGCCCCTTTTGGAATGTACCTCACAAGACATCTGCAGCAGCTGGAAAGGCCACAGAAGTACCTCACAAAGAGGATTACTGGTCTCAAACAAATGCCCTACATTGACCGTCTCAAAAAACTCCAGCTTTACTCCGTAGTATATTGCCTACTCTGAGGTGATCTCTGCCTAACATATAAAGCTATGTCAAACCCAGAGCTGTTGGATATGCTACACCTTAAGAAATCCCATTCCCTCTGAGCTACACACTCTAGGGACCTAAACCTTGTCACCACAATAAACAGGACATGCTGGAGGGATAGATTCCTGTCCCAGAGACTTCCCATACCCTGGAACAGGCTACCCATCTATGTCAACCAAAGTTCTTCATTAGCACTCTTCAAAAAAAATCTTGATGAGTGGATGGGAAATAGAAAATAGACCCCGTGGATCACTTCTTTGTCTCTTCTCAACAGTGGCACAGGAAAATAACTTTCTTGGGTGGCCTAAGCCAGGGAATCTTGTTGGCTAGGCTTACGTAGGCCCTTGGGCTGATAGCCTAGTACCTACCTATGAACCTATGTTTTGGAGCTTTGCTTCCCAGGTATCCACAGAACGTGAGCATTTCAGTTCCCAGATGGACTTTCCCGGTAAACAAAACCAATTAATTAATATGGTAATAACAAATATATCAGATAAAGTTAATTCCTTAATAATATTACTGAACACTATGAGCGACTATTGTCTTATGCTCACTCCCAAGTCTCTCTAGTCTTCCTAGTCTAGTAGAGCACCAACCCCCTCACCACACCACACCTAGTAACAACCTTAACACGATCAATTCTGGGATCATTAGTGTTGACTGTTTTAAAGTAACAAGAACATATAGACTAGGCTGAGTGGGCTGCACTCTATAACAGCACTGACCCTAATGGCAGGTTTTTTTTGCATTTTATAATCTATTCACTTCCATTCAATATAGACCCAGTATGTAAAAAAGTTTACAAGGAAATAAAATGATTTGTGTCATATGAGAACTAACACAACTACTAAAATCAAAAGACAAGATCTGGAGGCTTTGAAAGCAGGAGCTAATCAACCCCACGAAAGCAAGGCACCTAAAAGCTATAACCAGAATCAATACTGATATTGTAAAGACCACTAACCCTTAAAAATGACAAATATTTCATTTAGGATATCTGACCCCTTTTGGAAAACAATAAAAGGTTTTGCAGTAAAGAAATATTCCTAATGATCTTCTTAGAGAACAAATGACACACAGACTTTTTAAACATTATAAAGGACAATATTATCATGTCAGCACCAACAACAAATACCATCTTCAATAGTACAAATCCACCTACCCCTGGACCCCAGACAGAAAATCCTAAAAACACTTATTTTAATTTCATGTCCATGAATCATTCCACAGTGAAAAATATACCAGATAAAACAGATTACATACTCATTCCCTCATACTGTATGTTATATCCAAGGCTCTTGAAAACAGGAACTTCCATTGTATGTAATACCCTAACTTATATTCACAATCTTACTTTAACAAATAATGAAAAAATAGCTCAGCTAATGACTATCATCAAATTATAGAAACACCTATAGCAAAACTGTAGAAAGGATTTTTGTGTGATCAGCTGCTCACCTTTATTCAAAAGGATAACCTTCTAACTGACAGACAACATAGACTGTGCACCAAAGACATCACTGTTACTGCTCTTTACTCCATAACACATCAAATATTGATAAGCATGGAACAAGGTCCAGGATGAAATGAGCACTGGATAATACTGAACATTCCATCCAGATGTACAAACTACCCTGCTATGGTGCCTGTGATGAAGTTCTTTAATGTCTCACTCTCTGTTGAACAGCACCTTTCAGCTATAACCCACAAGAATAACTATACCATTTTCTTCTCTAAGTTAATCCCATATGTATTGACTCTATGAAGCTTTTTATTCTCCATTTGTATCAGCAACATACTGTGGTGTCTACTACACATTTACACATTCGTGTATGTAGATGACATTGTAATAATTTAAGCTCACACATCTTCTCAATATGTTAGAACACCTGTCGACAACATTTCAGTGTGCTACAGAACTGGCTGTTCAACAAGAAATGTACAATCTACACAGACAAATGTACTGAAAATGGTAATATGGATTTCACAGATAATTGTTTAAGCACAATCATCCTGGCCATAATGATGGGAAAAAACACAAGATTAGCATTAAATCAAAACCTTTCATTTTTATAAAAATGATTAAATTAGTATATAAAGTGTAATACATTTACACTTTCTAATTAGAGAGGCAAGGCAAACTATAGCTTTCAATGTGCAACTCTCCAGACTCACATACTGGCTGACAATTATTGTACCAAATTCCCAATAAATAATAGTCACATTGAAAACAAGTGAATGTAAGATTCTTATGCTTATATAGCTAGCATATTTGTTTAACTACAGACAAAGTCATCTGGCTGCCAATGATATCCAGAGATTCCTTTCTCTGAAACTTCTTGATTTTTAAAGTATTCAGTGATATTATGCTTGCTATAAGGTACAAACTCTAGTTAAGAAATACAAACTGTTCTCTGCAATATCAAGAATGTACTCTACATTTCAGAATTAACATTTACCATAATTTGTCCATCAAGCTGAAATTCATACTTGATGAAATAATACATACAAATAATTTAGATCTTTTCAGAAAAAAATAGAAATACCTAAAGGAAGATTATACATTCACATTCTTTAATGATTGCGACTAACCTATATTCATACATCCCATAGCCTCAACTTTTGCTGTTTTCTTCAACACTACAACTAATACCTTCACTCATCAGAAGCATGAATGGGTCTTGTATGTAAGTTGCCTGCTTTGTTTTTGCCTTTTCAAATGTTATGAGAAATAAGTTTTAGATAACACACTCCTAAACATTTGCATACTTTAATTGCACATAACCACTATTTTACCATTTGATTATTATTTCATACCACTCCAAGCCTCATCTCTGGTTATTTACTTCCACATTACAGCTATCATAACTAATATCTCTACTCAGCTAAAGTATAGATGCATCTACAAAAGCCAAAATCACATATAGTAGCTCACTGCTAAACAATTGTATAAGTAAATTCTATGTGCATTTTACTGTTTTGACTATTGCTAATTTACTTTAAAACTTTATATACTTTTGTGACTAAGTTAGTTACAGTATAAGTTTACATATTAGATGAGTTTAAGACTTCTTTTACACACATTTATTACAATATATTGTTTAAATTATATGTATGTATCTGTCTACTATTGTGTTTTCTACTGTCTGTGTCATGTGGTTCTAGTCATAACTGAAAAGAGTCTTCAGAACAGCTTAGTTTTCTAGTTTTCAAATGTGAAAGAAATGGTGTGACAGATAGATACATAGACAGACAGACAGCTAGATAAATAAAATGTAGCAAATGGGGTGAATGCCAGAAAGTAGAACATATTTGCATTATGTGACATGCAAACCACATGCTTAAACAGTTATTTCAAGAAATGCATGAAGATGATCCTTTTTTCCTGCAGGGGTACATAGTGGATATAGACAGAAGAAAGTGGAAATAAATGCAACAACTAATCATTAGGAAGAAAAGCAAACATGTACATATTATACCATATATAAAATACATGCCCTCAAAGCCATCTGATACAACAACAACAACATCAATGCCATGCCACAACTAAGATTATCCACCGGACATCTTGGCCAGTCACGGAGACTAAGAATTCCTCATTAACTTTCCTATCTGCAAAGGTGTGATGACCACCATTAATGGCAATGCGTGCATCAGCAGTAACATGAACATTTATAAGAACATGGTCAAAAATGCTAAGTGACCGTCTTAGAACTAGCCTACAGTGTCCTCCTATGATCACTTATAGCACTGAACTTATCAAAAAGTACCATCCCAGAAGCTGTCAACAGAACCATGGCCATGCTGAGTTCAAGCTTGCTAAGATCATGCTCCTGATTGGCATCTACAGAAAATAAAAATATCATAACACAGAGGGCTACTTCCAGTTACCAGCTCTGAACCTGCAAGCATAACATATTCTTGGATACATGAATTTTTCAAAGCTATACAAATATGTCTGCACCAGTTATCATTAACATGTATAACATAATACTCACAGGTGCAAATAATAACATTATACTGTATATGTAATAAAAACACTTTGTTTTCTTTATGCAGTATTACACATTACACCTCAGTAGACTACATACCAAGTCCATTATTCAGTATTATACAATAACTGGCCATTAACATTCCAAAACATGCACGCTGATTGGCCATCCCAACCAGCTTGCCCATTGTAAATCCAAGAATATACCAATGGAAAAAGGTCCGGTTGCCCAGACCTTTTCCATTGGTATAGTCTTTACATTTTATTTTTATTTCTTAAAAAATAAAAATAAAATCTGTAGTCCAGACTCCGGACATACCAGAGAGGCAGCAAGGGCAAAATACTAGGGAAATCAGATACGTTATTTAAAACTAAACACACGTACCTGATATCCCTTGTATTTCATCCATGCTGTCTCTCTCCTACCCCTAAACTGCCCTAAAGTTTTTTTTTTAATTTAAAAAAAAAAAAAAAATGGAGCAACGGACATCTTCTTTTCTGTCTGAGCACTGATGAACTAGGTATGTCTGGGAACACAAGTCCCAAATGCATGCGCAGTGCATCAGATAAGGCTCAAGGAAATGTACAGAGGTAGAAGGACAGCTCGTTGCCCTTATAAAAAGACATTATTTAAGAAAAGTAAGTATTATTTTCTTAAATAATGTCATTGTATAATAGCAATAACCCATGTCTGGGTATGGGCAATGCTGGATTTATCCACAGTTGTCTTTTTTGGTCACTCGGGCTTCACCCTCGTGACCAAACCACACCAAACATGGTTAAATCCAGCATTACCCACACCCAGACATGGGTTATTGCTATAATATCATATGTATAATATAGCTAGAAACATTTGGCATGCCATTGAATTCCTACTCCAAAATGGATATCGAACAACTGCAGTGCAAAGCCATATAATATGATAGACTGAGATGTATCTTTACTGAATTTTTCTACATCATATTATAGAAAAAAACTATTTAATTTTAAATACCTTTATTAAATTAAATGGGAACACATACATTTATTTTTATTTATATATTGACATTTGATTGCATGGAAAACCCAACTGGATAGATGGCCATTTTAAGTGAAGGCCCAGGGAGAAAAGCTCCAATGTATTACAAAAACATTTTCAGAACAATAATGTTATAATCTAGAAAAAAAAAATAATACAAAGGCATAAACAATTTAAATAAATTAGACGTAATGTGAAACTCTTAGTTAAAAATAGATACAACGTATATGGCAATGATGTAATGTTTAAAGACATTTTAGTGAGTTTATACAAAACTTAAATGTAAGTTAGTGTAATACAAACAGGAATTACAATATGAATTGAGAGAAAAATAAAGTTATGACATAGTTAGACAGAGAAGCAAGGGAAAGAAATTGTTTGAAGTAAGGAAGTAAGTGAAGAATGGAGAACAAGGAGGTATAAGATATGAAAAGGCACTTGTTCATATTTAGAGATTTAGTTTATCCTGGGAGTCAGAGCAAGGTCTGTAGATGGAAGTGGGTAATGACGAGGTCAAGTTATATCACCAGAGAGACTTTGTTGTTTTATTATTATTATTATTATTGATATTTTTGACTAAACACTCTACTAGAGCAGGTCTTTCACTTGGGACTCCCCTGTCACTTTCTTTTTGCCTATATTCTGATATCAATCTCTGGTAGGGAAAGCAGTCTCTAACCTGCAGTTCAGATTTCTTCTAGGCCTCAATCCACCCTATTACCATTCCCCCTCATTTTTATTTTTTGCCATTTTTCTTCATTAAATTCCAGCCTCCTCATGCCAGTTTTCTGTTCGCTATTTGCAGTCATCCCTATAGGCAAAAAATATCCTTTCTCCATTGCCATGTTGGCTTAGTTCTTCGAATATGTTCTGCAATTTTATAAATATAATATTCTGTATGGTTGTTATTCTTCTTAATGATCTACTTCTAAAATCCCACTCTCTTTCTCTCTTTTCTCTCTAGCTCTCTCTTTGTTTCTTGAACTACTCTATCCTTTATCACTATCCCTTTCCATTTTGAATTATAACCTTTGGCTTGTGTGATGCATATGAACTTTAACAGTGTAGTTCTAAAATTTCTCCACAAATCAGGGAATCCTAATCTACCTTGTTCTACTGGAAGAATCAACGTATCCCACTTAACTCTTGCTTTCTTTATCACCCAGATAAATTCCTTTAACTTTTTGTCAATTATTGTCCACAACTTCTTCTCTGATTCATAAACATATCCATGACCTATATATAAAACTAATGGGAGTAAAAACATTTTCATTGGTTGTATCTTACTATCTATATCCATAAACAAGAGTTTATAGTTTCTCAGTTTTTGTATTATATTTTGTTTAGTCTCTTCTCACATATCCTTAGCTGCCATAACAGGTCTTTTTAATCCATATTCCTAAATATGTCTTCTCAACATGGCTTGATAAATATGTGTATTGCTGAACCAATTCATGTGTGAGTGAATGCTTAATTTATGGCTATAGCCATTGTTTCATATTCATTAAGTTTATATCCCAAATAAACCTAAAACTGTAATTTTCTGGATTTATAAATTACAAAATGATATAATCTGCAAATAAAGCCATTTTTTTCTTGATTGCCATATCAATTGTATCCTTGAATTTCAGGGTTCCTTATTTTCCTTGTCAGTGGCTCTAAATATAAAACAAATAAAGGAGAAAGAGAAGACCCCTGCCTGGTTCCTGTCTTCAAACACAACTTATTAGAGAGGAACCCTCACAATTCAATTCTTACTAATGATTCTTCATATATCCTTCTAATTAACCTTATTATTGTATCAGGGAATGCAAATGTCCCCATCTCCCTGTTCACAAAATCCCGGCCTACTCTGTTGAATGCTTTCTCTGGATCAAGACCCAATAAAACAAAAACTGAAATACAGCCAATCATACTGAAGTATAAAAACAATAAAAATAACAGTTTGACAATGCAGGAGTTCTGCACCATAAACTCTGTCGACTGGTTTCATCTAAATGAAAAGACTTTGTCAGACTGAAAAACAAAAACACATGAAATGAATCATTTATAGAATACATAACATACCATGTGATCAAAAAACGCCAATAAAGATTATTTCACTCTGTTGTGTATCTGTTTCAAAGTACAGTTGATGGCCATATAATCATTTAATGTGGTTAATTCCAGTTACCAAAATAATTCTTAAGTTTTTTTTCCAGTCACCCCTTCTCTATCCTGGTATTGCACCTTCTATAACACAAAAAACATGGAGAATATTGTGATTTATCATGTGATAAAAAGTCTAGTAGGTTTTATAATTTTACTTCACAAGAATATTCTGTTTTATCTGTTGGTTAATAGCAGTATCATCAGGTTTATTACACTGGTGGGTGGGGAGGTTATTGTGCATTCTTTCATATATACTGCTAAAATCTTTGATTTATTATAGAATGATGACTAGAAATTAGATAAATATCAGCTATCAGGAAACTGATATGGTCCTTAATGAATTAATGGAGCAAGGTATTTTACTTCTGTATTTAATTATTTTACAAGTCAAACATCCTAATTATGCCATACATTTCTGGTATACCCAAAGTTCACAATGTTCCCTTTGAACCTCCCTTGAGACCAATAAATTCAGCTGGTGGAAGTAAGACAGAGTCACGAGTACTTTTTATTGATAGAAATCTTAGGGGTATTGTGCATTTGCTTACTCAGGTGCTGAGAGATTCTTGGCACCTGCTTAATATTTAATGTTATACGGATGTTTCACCAAATACAACACTGGTCACAACTAATATAAAGAACTTGTTTACATTTATTCCCAAGGGTTTGGGATTGAAATGGTTTTGTGGCATTCTTCTTGATTCTAAATTTCTTTTTGGCACTGACATTGATATGGTTTGTGTTTTTATGGAGCTGGCCCTGTCGAATAATTTTTTAATGTTTGAAAACAAGTTTTTTAAGCAATTTTCTGAGGTTTGTATTGCTGCTGCTGCTACTTCAGCACCCATTTTTGGTAATCTTGCTTTGGTTTATCAGGAGAAACACCTGTTTTTATCAAACTTCTCATTTTCAGGATGTCAAATTATATACACATTTTTAGATATATTTTTACTATGGACTGGCTCATAATGTGAACTTGAGTAGAAACGAATAGTTCAAATTATTTAAGGTTTACTAGGGGAGGCCCGTGCTATTGGACTGCCGGACTGCAGCCCCCCCAACTTCAAACTAACAAAATAAAACAAATAAAAATAAAAAAATAAAAAAAAATATTTTAAAATTTCGCGGACTTCATGCAAGATAGTCCAGACTGCTGCTGAGACAGTCTGGAGCATGGAGCATGCGCAGATTGTCTCAGCAGCAGTCCTGATTGAGACACGTGAACAGGAGTGCTCCCACAAGTCTATGCAGTTTTAAACTGCATAGACTGCCTGGGAACTCGCTGGGGAAATGCGTCGGGGTCGGACTGCAAGGTCGGCAGTCAGGAGAAGGATCTCAGGTCTGGATTGGAGCTTGCTGCAGGGGAAGATCTTGCGACGGGCAAGGTCAGGATTTGCGCGGGTTTTGTGACCTGGATCTAATGGTGGTTTTGCGGACAGGGATTTACTACAGGACCAGGTAAGTGTGTGTGTGTGTACTACAGGACCAGGTAAGTGTGTGTGTGTACTACAGGACCAGGTAAGTGTGTGT
Source organism: Protopterus annectens (assembly GCF_019279795.1). NCBI lineage: Eukaryota > Metazoa > Chordata > Ceratodontiformes > Protopteridae > Protopterus > Protopterus annectens. Next base: position 46,414,028 of record NC_056726.1, on the reverse strand, counting down.
GTGTGTACTACAGGACCAGGTAAGTGTGTGTGTGTACTACAGGACCAGGTAAGTGTGTGTGTGTGTACTACAGGACCAGGTAAATGTGTGTGTGTGTGTGTGTGTGTGTGTGTGTGTGTGTGTGTGTGTACTACAGGACCAGGTAAGTGTGTGTGTGTGTACTACAGGACCAGGTAAGTGTGTGTACTACAGGACCAGGTAAGTGTGTGTGTGTGTGTGTGTGTGTGTGTGTGTGTGTGTGTGTGTACTACAGGACCAGGTAAGTGTGTACTACAGGACCAGGTAAGTGTGTGTGTGTACTACAGGACCAGGTAAGTGTGTGTACTACAGGACCAGGTAAGTGTGTGTGTGTGTGTGTGTGTGTGTGTGTGTGTGTGTGTGTGTACTACAGGACCAGGTAAGTGTGTGTGTGTGTGTGTACTACAGGACCAGGTAAGTGTGTGTGTACTACAGGACCAGGTAAGTGTGTGTGTGTACTACAGGACCAGGTAAGTGTGTGTGTGTACTACAGGACCAGGTAAGTAAGTGTGTGTGTGTGTGTGTGTGTGTGTGTGTGTGTGTGTGTGTGTGTGTGTGTGTGTGTGTGTGTGTGTGTGTGTATGTGCGTGTGTGTAAATGCCCCTGGTGCAGTATACTGGTGGTTAGGCTCATGGTGGTGTGGTAGGGAATACCTCAGGCTTGAACCCTGTACCTTGTATGCAGGTGTTAAAGACCTGAATTCCCTACCCACCACCATTTGTAAAAAAATTGCAGATTTTTGCCTCATATTTGATCTGATCTGTTCCTCATAATATCTGTGGTTTATAAATGTTGCAATGCTTGATATTTGATGGTGCAGTGGTAGCATTGTTGCCTCTCAGCTGCAGGTTCTCAGGTTTGCTTCTTGGCTGGGGTGCCTTCTTTGTGGGGGGGGGGTCTGTATCTTCTCCCTGTGTTTGTATGGGTTTGCTTTTGTGTCCTCCCATGTTACAAAGACATGTCTGCATTAGTTCTTCCTGGGCCTCTGCTGAGAATTGTTTTTCTTTTGTTCCAAGTCAGACTGTCCTGATTAACAAATGTTAAATAAAATTGACAGGCATTTGAATTTCAGACTTCGGGTTTCTGAATGTTTAGATCCTTACATATTTGATGGCGCAGTGGCAGTATTGTTGCCTCACAGCTATAGGTTTTCTGGTTTGATTCTTGGCTGGGGTGCCTTCTGTGTGGAGTCTGCATCTTATCCCTGTGTTTGTATGGATTTGCTCTGGTGTCCTGCCATTTTACAAAGACATGTGTCTACAGTATTTCTCCCTGGGCCTCTGCTGAAAATTGTTTTTGTTCCGTCAGAAGTAAAATTGACAGGCATTTGAA
>NC_056726.1:46360182-46412178 GCF_019279795.1 Protopterus annectens | reverse complement strand
TATATAGATAGATAGATAGATAGATATGTATATATATATATATATATATATATATATATATATATATATATATATATATACATATATACACACACACACACACACACACACACACACACACACACATGTATTTATGTGTGCCACATATATTCAGATATGAGGGCAAAACATAAATGACCATGTTAATCTTGAAATGCTATCTAACACCTCTGCCACAAAACAGTTAATTTGGATCAGTCCCCACTTTAAGGCAAATGCAACCTTCCAATAAAATAAATATTTTGTAGTCTCACTTTTATCCTTCTATTTAGATCCATTTTACAAGAATAATAAGCCCTTTTATTCATTAATTATTATTAGCAGTGTTCTTAGAAGAATAAAATACTACAGGACCTTCCATTTATATATGATACCTTGTAAATATTTAAGGCATGAATGGATTTTTTTTCAGTCACCCATGAGAGTTATGAGCCCATTCTTTCTCTTCTCAGAGTGAGAGTCACCGCTGAGTCACCTATTCCTCTGCAAGGCGAGAAGTAATTCGCAAACGTCATGCATCCAGGTTCATAGGGTTCGTGTTAGTTCATAGATTACACTAGGTTATCTGCCCTAGGGCATTTATGTCAGCCAGAAATGTGCTTTCACCCATTTCCAAATTTATTTTGCCGCGCCCTTTCTGAGGTGCTGCATACTGTGCCTCTGTCTAACAGTGACACAGAAGTGATACCCGGTGAAACTTAATATCTCCAAACAACCACTCATCAAGATTCCCAAGAGAGAGTCAATGAGAGACTCTGCCCAACTGGACTGGCCTATTCCAGAGAGAAGTGGAGCCTCTGGTTATGAATCTGTCCTCCATGTCCCATTTATTTTTAGTGCTGAGGTTCAAGCCCTCGCAGGCATCGAGCTCATGGGATTTCGGGATTTTCTGAGGTGCAGCATGTCCACACTGCTGGACATGGTTTTATACGCCAATAGTACAGATCGCCTGAAATAGAAAGTGTATGCTACATAGTAGAGCTGAGTTTCTTTTTAAATCAAGGTATATGGTACCTGTTTGAGCCCTAAGTGATCCCTTGGTGAGTGTACTTTGGGGTCTTTCCAGTTGCTGCAGGTTCTGGTAAGGTACATCCTAAAAAGGGGGTACTGTACCTACCTATGGGCCTGATGAGGGATGAGTAAAGAGTACAATGACTCTGATCCAGATGTGTGAATCCCTTCATATGATTAGTGGGCTATATAAATGTTTCTAACCACTTTGGCCACGGTTGTCAAATGTTAGAGAGATTGTTATCAACTTGGGTCCTAGGTCCCTAATTACTTTTCTTGTAATTTTAATGGATTACTACCTATGTGGTACTCTAGGGCACCCTTTAGTTTACGACTATACAAATTTTTGGCATTTAGCTTGGAGTGGCCATGTGGCTCTGGCACCAGTTTTCATGAGGTTCTTTTGGTGATGCTTTAAAGCCGGCTGGGAGGCTTCATTAAGTATGCCTAGTTTGCAGTCATTCAGAATTTGGTCAGCCAAGGTCCTTCCATATGGCCTGTACCTCCGCAGGAAATATATAATCAACAAGAGATGTCCCAGGACTGTACTCTTGTGGGACACACAACTGTAACCCTAAGCCTATTCGACATGGCTCCTCTAACCATGTGGGTTCTGTCCTGAGCCAGTTTGGTAATCCATCTAGTGAGATAGGGGTTTATATTTCTAAAGCTGGTGAGCGCCCATAATGCCCCCTGGGTATTGTGCCTTCCAAGGCTTTTTGTGAGTCTGTGTAGGCTGTGTGGACCACCTCTTCCCCTGCCAATGGCCTTGGTACCCGCTTCCAAAGAAATCAACCAGGTTTAAGAGGCAGGATCTGCCCCTAACAAAAAGTGCCGCACTTGCAGGATCCAGTGTTTGTAGTAGGTCCCAGATATTCTTTTATTTATGAGGTCCATGGATATCCTTTCCATAGCTTTGCAGCATCCAAGTTACCGGGGCTTATGGGGCTTATATAGTTTTCAGGGATCCATTGAGGCAAAACATCTTTATGAGAGGGACCACGTTGCCTGTGCCACCTTTGGGCAATATATCCTGTAGTAAGGCTGTGAGATTGAACAGTAGTTTTTATGTTTGGGTTTAGCTCTTCTTGAGTCTGTAGGACGAGCCCAGGACACCATCTGGTCCCATTGATGCTGTAGTTTTGCTTTGGAGAGGGTAGCTCTACCTGAGCATCTGAGATGTCAGGGGGCAAGCACTCTGCTGGATAGATATTTGCCCTTTTGTAGAGTTTGCGCTTGAACCTGCCGGGGCTAGGATGTTGGTAAAATGTCTGGGGTTCCGGTGCATTTTTGTCATTTTGGGACTCAATTTGAGCATTACCTAAATACCCAGGTTCCTCACATAACGGAAAGCCCAGGATTATCCCTTGAAAGCCCCGTGCAATTTTTTCTCTCAAGCTGGCCTTAGACAATTTTTATGTGTATGTGAGGTTTTTGCTAATACTGGATTGCAGGATGCCTTCCTTTTGGGATTTTTGCTCCACTATTTAGTAGCTTCCTCCTTCTATTGTATAGCTTGTTTATGGTTAAATCCACCAGACAGTACCTGCCTTTTGGAGGATTGGGTCTTAGTTTTATTTGGGATCAGATGATCCATGCATTCCTGAAGTGTCTGGTAGAATGCGCTTATAAAGCATTCCCGCGGTCTGGGCCAGATTTACAGGCCCGGGGCCTTTAAGGATTCCATCTCAGCTTTGAGAGTGTGAAATTTGCTTTAGAGAAGTTTTCACTGTGTTTCGGTAGGGTGGGTCGGGATGTGAATATCCAGTGAGATTAGTTTATGGTCTGATCTTACCAGTGAGGACACACTCTGGGTCTGGTTTAGGAGTCCTATGTTATGATGACTGTATTCCAGTATGTTTCTCCTCCTTGTGGGAGTGGTAACAAGTTGTTCCATAGCATTTGAGTTTATAAATTCTAGGAACCTTTGGGCTAGGGTGTTGGAGCTAGAGTAATGCTCCCAGTCTATGTTTGGGTAGTTGAAGTCGCCCAATATAATGGTGTTTGGAGAGACCTTCATATTTTCCAGTGTTCTCAGGAAGGCCGAGTGGGGTTCCTGGGTTTGGGAGGGTGGTCTGTAGCAGGCTATAAACTGGAAGGCAGTTTTACCCACTGTTAGTTGCATATGAATAGTCTCCGATGCTTCATTGTTTGCCACCAACCTGGAGGTGTGGGTATCTTTGATGAATATCGATACTCCCCCTCCTTTTGTGGTTTGGACCAAGTTTTGGGGAAGGTTTAAGAACTTCTGGCATGGGGACCCAATTATTTTTTTTTAGTTTCTTATCCCTTGGGGAAAACCTTTTATTGGAGGTGGGTTTGTCTTTTGGAGCCTTTGCCTAAAAAAAAGGCCCACTAAAAAAAAAAAAAAAAAAAAAAAAAAAAAAAAAAAAAAAAAAAAAAAAAAAAAAAAAAAAAAAAAAAAAAAAAAAAAAAAAAAAAAAAAAAAAAAAAAAAAATTGGGGTAGCAAAGCCCTTTGCCAATTTTTTTTATCCAAAGGCCAGGGTGAAGGTTTGCAACCGCCCTAGGGAAGCACGTCCCAAAAGCGAAGCTTTCCCGTGGCTTGTTTTTCGAGGCATATCATCCAAAGGGCTGGGACAGGGCCTTTTTTTTGGAATCCCTTGGGGAATGACACCCATTTTTTTTTTTTTTTTTTTTTTTTTTTTTTTTAATAAAAAAAAAAAAATTTTTTTAAGCCTTGTTGTTTGATCTCTTGCTTCAGTTTATTTGGCCCTCATATTTTGGTAAAGGTTTGGTTTGCTGTCGTGGTAGGTCTATGTAGACTGGAATTGTAGTGAGTGTGGTTTCCTTCTCCTCCTGACTGGTTATGTTCAGTACTGAGTTGAGAGAGCTTAGCCTCCAGTCATTATATGGTTGCATCTCACATGTGTTGGGAATTTGTTGGGAGGAGGAGAGGGTTGTTCGTGTACATGAGGCAGTTGTAACATTGCCCTCAAGATTCCCAGATTCACCAGCTGGACCGGAGAGGAGATTAACAACTGACCTTTGACATATAGAATACTGGGGAATTCCTAATAATTGAAACTAATAGGCCAGTAAAGTGAGGTGTAGTGCTTTAATTTTTAGTGCTGGGACTTATATAATTGCTTTAGTGAGGAAGTGTCAGGTAACTATGTGCAATGTGTTACAGGGTAACTTTAAATGCAAAAATGACAAACAATAACTTTTCCTAAGTGAAACAAGGAAATAAGTACAGTAAGCAATGCAGATATCACTAGTGATCCACAGGAAGCACTGAGGAGCCAGACAGGTGGAATTAGCCCAGGGAAATAACAAGCAAACAAACAACAAGCATATAAAACAAAGCTAGATTCAAAGCAGGTCTGATCTAGCTCCATATGCTACAGCAAACAAGGTGTACCACCTCTCATTAAGATACAGTTCAAATATTCCAGCACTATAAACTCCTTTTAACCAGAAATTCCCAGCTCAGAAGGGCAGAGTCCAGCCTCTTTCTCCCACAAGAGGCAGACCACACAAACCTTCTTAATGTAAAATAACTGGCCTGGAAGACCAAGTGCTTAAACCAGAACTACACTTTAAGAATAACAGACACTGGGCTCTCATCAAGAAGTTCCCAACTTAGAAGGATGAAACCATCTTGTCCTGCCACCACAGCACATGCCACAAACCTTCCTAATGTAAAACAACTGGTCTGAATCCCAAGTGCTTAATCCAAAAGACTTAGAATGATAGCTACACTTCTTTAACTGCTACTACCAAGCAGTAATAAATATAATTGAATACTTTTAGAGAATAATGCCTGGATTAGTGCTCAAGTCATTACACAAACAAAGTTGTGATCCAGCAGGCCCTAATCCAGTCTATGCCAGCAAACAAGGCGCATCCAACTTCAGTAAGAAGTAGCCCAGATATGCATGCACTATAAGCCTTCAACCAGAAATTCCTAGCTCAGAAGGGCAGAGTCCAGCCTCTCCCACAAGAGTAGCACCTAACCCTCTTAATGTAAAATATCCGCCTGAAAGCCCAAGTGCTTTTAAACCAGAATTAGTACACTTTAGAATAACAGACACTGAGCCCTCAATCAGCAGTTCCCAACCTAGAAGGATGTAAGCTGCCTGTTCTGCCAATTACAGTGCAGACCACAAAACCCCTCTCAGTGCAAAACAACTGGTCCTAAGCCCAAGTAAGCTTAAACCAAAAGTATTTAGAATGAGTTACACCAAGCAGCAATAAATACAATTGAGTACTTTTAAGATGATGCAAAGTAAAAAGTATATAGAAACACAAGTACAGTAAAATGAGATGAATTTTTTTTTTTCTGAACATGCTGAGATCAAAAACAGATTTGAGTGCTAAACTAGAAAAACTGAAGAAGAGAAGAAAAAAAAAAAAATAAGCTAGAAGGCTTCCCTCCAACACAGAAGGGCTTAGCTCAGAAGCCTACAAATAGTCTATACCACTTAACAGGAAAGGCAGGAAACAAGCTTAATTTCTTTTTTTTCTGTTTCCTAGATGCCTCTTTGTTAGGAGTGCCTGAAATCAGAATATGATCTCACTGCACCTGAAGTTGAGTGGGAGCAAATGAGATGGGCCCAGAAGGGAGTATCCAAACACAATTCTACAAAAGAGGGGTGTGGCAGTTACAAGGCCACTAAGATTAACCACCACAAAAGAAAAAACAAGGAGGGTGGGTGGGACTAACTGAAGAGCAGAATGAAAACTTCCAGTTCAGGTTAATATTCCCACACAGTTAAAATCAATTTAAATACCGTATTTTTGAAAAAAAAAAAGGAGCAGATAAAGGTACTTAAATTCCTCTTTATAATGTCCAGTTGAATATAGCAAGTGCTTAGCCGAAGGAAGCTGAGGTTTTTTTAAGCAGAAAATATTCACATCTGTACCACTCTAAATAGGCAAGGACAGAAATCAAAGAATGTGACTACCCCCACAATCTGTAATTTCACATTAGCAAATAACAAAATTCAGCAAACACTGACTAACTTCCCAGTACAGTTAGTCTTCCTTCCACACAGTTAAAATCAATTTAAATTTTGTATTTTTTTAAAAAAAAAGAGCAGATAAAGGTACTTAAATTCTCTTATACGTCCAGTTGAATATAGCAAGTTCTTAGCCGGCCAAAGCTGAGGTTTTTAGACATCAAAGTCTCCCTCCCCAACCCAGGAGCTCCTAACCCCCCCTCGTCCACTTCTGAGGAAAGCTAGCACTGGCAGTGTGTGGATGACTAACACATAAGCTTACTGACATGACTGCCTCATGATCTACAGGGCTACATTGCATCAGCATATCCGTCGGGCTTGGACCCCATGGACTGCACCACCATGAGCCACCACTAGGTGTCACACAAATGGTGAATGAAGACACCTCCCTCTTATCAGCATAAACAAGTAGCATGCTACTCACTCCCATCCTCCTGCCATGCTCCCAAGCTCACTAATCGAATACGTCATTTAGGTTAAAGTTAGGGCTTTACCCCTCTGCACAATAGGAAGGTGTATAGCATGACAGGATATTTATAATTTAGAGATTAAAGCATGCATATGGATACTGTTACAATGATAATCCTGCAGGGCAAGTTCCTCTTGTACCATGGGTGTGCAGCTATTGATGTGCATGGATATGCAGGCATGCCTTATTATACTTGTTAAACAGGTATAAGTATATTTTATGTATAGGTCAGAGTTTAATTTAACTAGATTAGTAAAATAAGCATGTAAATAAAATCTGCACATTCTTTTTAGGCAATTAAAAAGTAAATTTTAAATGTAATTCAAATATGACTGCTGTTTCCTTCATTGTAATAGCTACTCAATGACTTTCTCTTCTACAAGCATCAAATGCCTGAGTCACAGGATTCCAAAGCTTGCCATTGTAAATCAATATCACAGTTGTTTCTATTTGCGGGCCTACACTGATCTGTTTTTCCCTTCTTCCCACCTGTACAGTTGCACCATTTTGGACGTATAGGTGGATGTGCCCCCCCCCCCACAAAAATTCTTCTGGTTTGAGTTTTTATCCTCGTGGGTTTTGGGTTATTGTCTTCAGTGTTGTGGCTCACAAATATTTAGGCATTTGTGATTTTGTAGAGGATTCTATCTGTTTATATGGGTATTTTGTAAGTTCATCCCAGACAACCATTATTTAAATCCTGAGAATAAGCTCACGCCACTGAGCACAGCATCCCAAGACTGGTTGTGTAATATTTTTCAAAGAATTTCTACATAATTATCCTTTGGTGATCTGAAGTATTTATTAGACTGTTACTAGTCTTTTATTTTCCAGTAATTTCTCAGACATTGTGATAGACTATCTCGCTGGGAGTGAAAATATCACTTTTCTTAGGAAATCATCTCTACTCAGCTTCTCTTTCCTAACACCCCACTGGCATGGTCTAAACCCTGTGGGATAGAACTGCGGACATTTAAGGTAAAAATGGCACAGACAAGCAGCTGACGGTTCCATAAAGGCATGCAAAAGGGAAAAAAATCACATATGAAAATTATAGTACCAGTTATAATAAATATCATTTGCATTTGCCCCTATTCAAGTTAAAGTACAGCAAAGGTTATTAATAACAAGTAAATCATAGTGTACCTATAAAAACTGCTATGCAAGTCACTGTAGTAAATGTTATTTACTTTATTAACTTTGAAGATGCAAACTGGTACATGAAGTCAAAACTGTGCCTTTTTTATATTCACACATTAAATAAGGACATGCAAAATGTATGGCTTATAGCTCAAAAGCCTGACAAATGAAAAAGGTGAAGATTAAAGGGGCATCCATAAAAGACCAAGAACTGATGCTTAGTTCATCAGATCTCCTGGAGTATGAAGAGACTTGAGATTTGTGAAAAATCAATAAATCAAAGCATTTCTGAAATTTAAGCTTAGAAACATATAATAATTCTTCCTCTAAATGAGAGAAATTTGCCTGCTATAAAACCGATATTTGCATGGTTTTATGTGTCGCCAGCCTGTTAGCTAAGGTATAACTTTTCCTGACTCCACAATGTCTACTCTTCAATTTTTCCCTTGGAACTAGACAAACTTTCAACTTAAGCACTCAAACCATTCACTTCTCATCCCAGCACTTGCTCAAAACTCATAGCAAGCACTAATAAACCTTAACGCTAGACCCCCCCCCCATACTGTAGAGAAGGACAAGGCTCTCTGTTTGACCTTACCAGCCAATCAGTACTTATCTATCCACGCATGTCCAAAAGGCAGTTTCAGGTGTACTCTTCAGTCCGACTGGTGAATCTGGGCATTTTGAGGCAATGTTACAATTGCCTCGTGTACACAGACAACCCTCTCCTCCTTCCACCAAACACTAATACATGTGAGAGATGCAATTATACAGCCAAAATGGAGGCTAAGCTCTCTCAACCCAAGACTGGACCAGGCAGTCAAGAGGAGAAGGGATTTACTTGCATCACACCACCACTCTCACATAGATCTATGAAACCAGCACAGGTTAAAAACACACATAAATACATAAAAACATACTCGAATGCTCTAAATAAAAATCTGCAAAAGCAACAGAGACCTCCAAAGCAGACATCCAAGCAACCTCCACCCACCAACACAAACCATGAAACACATACTTCACAAAACCAGTGTGCCATGCAATCACAGCCCTTAAGGCAAAATAACATACCCAACATACTAGTAATAGGTTACTCTATAGTCAGGCACACTGACATCCTACGCACAAGGCTGAACAAGGAGAAGGTTACTGTTAGCTGCCTGTTGGGTGCCAGGATCCACCGTATAACACAAGCACTCAGGTTACTCGAGAACAAGTACAAATATGACTCTGTCATTGTCCATGTCGGTGTGAATGACCTGAGCTGTACTTCACTGGACTACATAAAAATAGACATGGAGGAGCACGTAGCTCAGGCTGGTATGACGCTGTCAGCCTGGGATGACATGCTCGACAAGCCACACTGCTTCGCTAGAGACCGCTTGCACCTGTCACCCTTAGGCTTTTGAATACTGGCCAAGGCACTTGCCACCCCTATAGTGCCTTTTTTAGACAAGGCTCAAAAGACAAAGCCACTGCCATAAATAGCACAAGTAACAAAAAACTGAGGGTAATGCTACTCAGTGCCAGAAGTCTAAACCTCAAAATGCACGCACTCAAGGCACTCCTCAGTATGGAGGAAATTGATATATATGCAGTAAGAGAAACCTGGTTTAAGGCTCCAGAGAGCACCCCAGCATTACCAGGCTACAACTCATACAATACATTTTGACCACAAAACCCAGACCGAAATACAAAAGGCAGGGGAGTATCCATGTTCATCAAGGATACCCACAGCTCCAGGTTAGTGGCACAGCATGATGCTTCAGAGATTATCTATGTGCAACTAACAATGGCCAAAACTGCTATTCAAATTATAGCTTGCTACAGATCACCCACCATGTCCCAGAATCCCCACTCTGCATTCCTGGAAACACTGGGAAACATAAAGGTCCTACCAAACAACCTGATATTGGGTGATTTCAATTACCCAAACATTAACTGGGAGAATTACTCAAGTACAAACTCCCTTGATCAACATTTCCTACAATTTATAAACTCAAACACCCTGGATCAACTGGTCAACACCCCCACCAGAGGTGACAAAATATTGGACCTGGTCATCACCAACATGGGTGACCAGTGTTCCACAATGGAGGTCAACCCCTTGCTGGTTAGATCTGACCATAAACTAATCACTCTGGATAGCCACATTCCGCCACCAACCCCGGTTAAAGAAACCACCGTGAAAAACTTTTCAAAAGCAAACCACATTACTTAAGACCGAGGTGGGAAGTTTCAAAGCCCCCATGCTAAAGGATAACGCTGTCCAAGCTGCAAAATACTTTACTAATACACTCTATGGGCACCTACAAGAATGCATGGATCGTGCTATCCCAAACAAAACCAAGAATCACACCTTCAAGAAAAGGAAACCAGTCTGGTGGACCCCTGCCATAAACAAGCTATACAATAGAAGGAGGAAACTAGTACAGAAAAGAGTAAAATCCCAAGAAGGAAAGACATCCCTGATCAGTATCAGCAAGAAACTATGTTCCCTCATAAAATCATCCAAGGCTAGCTTCAAAAGGAAAATTGCCATGGACCCCAAAGATAACCACAAGGCATTCTTTAGGTATGTCAAGAATCTAAGTGTCAATTCTCAGATCTGCTCGGAGTTAGTGCAGAATGGCACAAAATACACTGAACCGACCAATATAGCCAACATCCTGGCAGACAGGTTCAGTGCAAACTTCACCCCCCCACCCCTAAAAGGGCCCATAACTATACCAGAAGAATATAGTGCCCCTGAAATCACAGACACACAGGTTAAAACAGCCCTCTCCAAAGCCAAAAACACAGCATCAATGGGACCGGACGGTGTCCAAAGCTGTATCCTACATGAGCTCAAAGATTAACTAACCCCTCACCTAAACATACTGTTTAAACTCAGCCTCTCCACAGGATACGTACCCACAGAGTGGCACACAGCAATGGTTATTCTGTTCCACAAAGGTGGAGCCACAACGGACCCCAGGAACTATCGCCCTATAAGCCTGACTTGCTTGGTCTGCAAAGCTATGGAGCACATCATCATGGATCTCATTAACAGAGACACTGGGAACCTCCAAACACTGGGCCCTACCCAGTTCGGGTTTGTTAAGGGCAGATCATACCTCCTAAACCTGGTGGACTTCTTTGATACAGTTACCAAGGCTATAGATGAGGGAAAGATTGTCCACACAGCCTACCTAGACCTCGCAAAGGCCTTCGACACCATTCCCCACTAAGGTATTAGAGACAAACTCACCAGCCTGAACATAAACCCCTACATCAAGAGATGGGTTGCCAACTGGCTCACGGACAGAACCTACATGGTAAGAGTTGTGGGAGCTAGGTCTGACTCTAAACTTGTTACAAGGAGCATTCCCCAGGGCACAGTCCTAGGACCCCTCCTGTTTGGCATATACTTCTCAGAGATACAGGCAAGCACAGGAGGACTATGGCTGACCAAGTTCACAGATGACTGCAAACTAGGGGCTATAATTGACTCTACGGCTGACACAGACATCCTCCAAAAGTGCTTCACTGAGGCAGATACCTGGTGTCAAAACCATGGCCTCAAGCTAAATGCCAAAAAGTGCATAGCCATCTCCTTTGGAAAAAACAAAGTACCAACAAACTACCACATAAGTGGTAGCCCCCTAAATATGGAAGATGTAATAAGGTATCTGGGGACCCAAGTAGATTGTAACCTCTCCTTTGATAATCACATTGCCAAATTGGTTAGAAAATCCTTCTATGTGGTCCACCTAATCACAAAAGGGATTGCATCCAGTTCAAAAGAGGTCATTGGGCCCCTCTATGCATCAGTCATCAGACCCATCATAGAGTAACAATGCCCCATTTGGGATGTACCTTACAAGACACCTGCAACAACTGGAAAGACCACAGAAGTACCTCACCAAGAGGATCGCTGGCATCAAGCAGATGCCCTATGCAGCTCGACTGAGGAAACTCCAGCTCTACTCGGTTGCATGCCGCCTACTCAGAGGTGATCTCTGCCTGACATACAAGGCCATGTCCAACCCAGAATTGATGGACATGCTCCACCTAAAGAAAGCCATATCTCCTCGAGCCACATACTCCAGGGATATAAACCTCACCACAACAATAAATAGGACGTAGTGGAGGGGTAGATTCCTGTCCCAGCAACTTCCTATGCTCTGGAACAAGATTCCAATCTACATTAGGCAGAGCTCCTTGCTAACCCTATTCAAGAGAAACCTTGACGAGTGAATGGGAAACAGAAAGTTTACCCCAGGGATCACTTCATTGGCTCTGCTGGACAGAGATACAGGGAACAAGGGGCCGGCCAAAGCCAACACATTCTGGCTAGGCTTATACATACCTTCGGGCAGATAGCCTAGTACCTACCTATGAACCTATGATGTCAAAAATAAGTCCAGAAATACTTGTTACTGATTACCTGATAGCAGTGACTTGTAATTAGACACAGATAGAAACAAATGACAATACTAGAAGGAATGCTTGCTAATTCCTGCCAAAATGAAGACAAAGAAACCATTTTCTGAGGGGGGGAAAACTACCATCCTCCATGTGGGGATCGTACACTCTATCCATTCTTTGTTTTTTTTTTAACTCTAATATTATCATTTTCACTGAATAAAGAACAGTTGTCATAATCAAATAATTATGTGTTTGAGACACGGATGCAAAGAAATTCACCTCAAGAGCGAAGCTTTAGAGGAAATTCTTGGCATCCATGTTGAGAACATATAATAATGGATTGCAACTGGTAAGACACAAGCATAACTATTTGATGGGCATGGAGTTTTATCTACTCCATATACTAACCATTACAGAAAAAGAAGATAATGTGATTTACTGTCTTTGAAGGCCAGTAAACCACTTGGCAAGTGTTGCTATATAGACGGCAAGTAAACAAAAAAATCAGGGACGGTTTTTTTGCATGCTGCCCTAATTTAAATAAGTTACTTATAGACTGTCATCTGTAAATTTATGTTGCTATAGAAGGAAAGATATTCAGTGACCACTGAGACTGAAGTAACATCCCTTCTATCTGACTGTAACAGCCCTTAAGAGGTATGTAACATTTGTTACACATCTTTGAAAGTGCTGTTTACAGATGGGTCTTGAATTATGGAAGCACATAACAGGTTTATTTTTTTTCCAATTTAGAATTTAATCATGGTGATCTATGCAGTACATATGGTTTTATAGAACTTTTTGATTATGAAGTAAAATACTAAAGTGTTAAATTTTCATACAGCTCCCAAAATATTCTTCATAATATACAAATATTCCTGACAAATGCTGTAAAAACACCCTTGGATCATTAATACTTTTAATTAGTTTTTTCTTCATTTTAAATTTGCATACAAAGGTTTTTAGAGGCATCTGGTTAATGTTTGATAACTCACAAGTTACTTTTTTATTTAAAGGGAAGGATACATCTGCAATCATACAGAGATTATTAAACAATGTCATTCATACCTGTCAACCTGGAATCATCAAAAATCTGGACAAAGGCCCATGAAAAGTAGGTACAACTGGCCAAAAATCTGTGCACTGATTAACATAAAATTTGCATACATAATTATGTAACCCGACCCACTCCAGTGAAACTGTGGATACCAACTTTTAAACACAAAGTGAAGAACAAAATATTAAACACAAAACATAACATTTGAACTTGTATCAAACTTTGAACTTGTGTAAAACTAAAACACAATTTTCTTTTAGAAAAATAAAATTAACTGCTTCTACACTGATATTAAATAACACAAAATATAACCAGAACATCTGAACTTGTATAAAGCTAAAATGCAGTGTTCAGCTTTGCTTTACATTGCTATCCTTTCTGTATAATTAACTGCATCCAGAAATAAGCAATTTTCAGCCAGCTTTTCTAAACTGCACTGCACAGTACAAACCTCTCTGTACATTGTGATGGCTTAATTTCAACTACTTAGTTATAGTCTAATATCTGCCTAAGCATAACATTCTCCATGGATATGCACTAGGCTCACAATCTCAGTAGTTAATATCACGTTTCATTTTATGTGCTTCTTCACCCTCTATTGTTTCATGAAACACCTTTACAAAGGCTGGTTTGTATGGATATCTGTCAAGTTTTGGCAATATGAAAAATAAACAAGTCAGAAATCTTAATTATGAACACTTCTGAGCAAACACCAATTGTTCAAAAATTCAGTAGTGATACAGGGCACTAAATGATGAGAAAATTCTGTACAGGTTTATAGCAATTCAGAAAAAAAGAAGAAAGAAAGAAAGAATTTGTTGAGATGCAGTGACTGTAGTGTAGAATGACAAAGCTTCTAGTTTTGAAAACAAAATCCTGATAGCCAAACTGTATTTGCAAATGAACCCATTTAATACAAAGTTCTGACCAAATGAAAAGCACTAGGTTTATGTATTGTATGTCAAGCATGTTCTGAGAGCAACCACACTATTAAGAATAAAACTATAATTTACTTTGACCAAACTGTACTCCATTTAAATTATATTTATTGAGAAAATGTCAAAAAACTAAACTTTCTCAAATTAGTTTTTTAGATAATCCCAATTAGTTTACTAACAGATATTCGGTGCTTTAAAAATCAGAAGAAATGTTTGTATGCCTGCATGTCATCTTTTAAGATTTAAAAGTTTGCTTTGAAAGCTGAATGTGAACTGATGACAGTGGTTTCAATAACATACCTGTAGGTCAATTATCTCCTTATGATAGAACTACTGCATTGCCAAAAGCGAAGTAAAATATGTACAAAATTACACACACACTTAAACACATGTGCATACTGGAATGGCACATGCTTTTTGACATGCTTTATCAAGTACAACCAGATCATGTTATTATCTTTCATAAATGACCAGTTTTAAATTCAAACTTACATTTCATATGTATGGGGCAGAGACTATGCCAATTAGTTTGCTGCTAGCTGCCCTTTAAGTCTACAGTGCCCCATTTACCTCGCTTGATAACAATGACAGCAACGGGATTCATGCAAACCTCAGAATGATAAATGCACAAATATTGTACTGAGGTGACATATTATTAAAACAGTATGCTTACAACAACCCTGTATTTCAAAGCCACATATTAAACTAACAAAAAAGAATAATGTTGCTAATACAGCGCACTGAATTTGTCTGCCAGCTGACGGCTTGGATCCTGAACAGTTTAATGTTTAACACAGCAATGTGTACTTAAGAAAACAGTCTAAAATTTCTTATAACATTGTTTGTGCTATCTTTTTAACAACCAGTTACTGATATATATATATATATATATATATATATATATATATATATATATATATATATATATATATATATATATATATATATAGATATATATATATATATATACACACACACACACACACACACACACACACACACACACACACACACACACACACACATTTGTTCCTACAGGTCAGGAGATCTGCAAATCTTCAGTGCACTATGCCATCTACCTATAAATCAAATAGCCTGTAGAAACAAATATGCAGAATATAATCACAATCTATTCTGAGGGCTGCTGTACAGTTCACACTTGTAAGTTACTAATGTAATTAATAAGTGCTGCTACTAAATATTGGCATATTTGTTCTGTGTGCAGACATCTATTAGGAGCCATTTTCAGTGCATGCAGTATTTAATGAGCTGCTGAATGGTCAGATTACACTGACATTTTGGTCATCAGTAATTTCATGTTTACGCATCCGATTCCGAGTATGGGCAGGCTGTGGGCTTGTGGTTCTGAATTGCACTGTGCCCTTAGATAACTCATGCACATTTGAGTACCTGTTCCTATGATTCTGGCTGGGTTACACCATACGCTGCATATGCAGTTTAACATTTTAAGTTTTTTTCAGCTACTATGCAGAATGCTCTTATCTGAAAA
This sequence comes from Protopterus annectens, assembly GCF_019279795.1. NCBI lineage: Eukaryota > Metazoa > Chordata > Ceratodontiformes > Protopteridae > Protopterus > Protopterus annectens. Next base: position 46,396,621 of record NC_056726.1, on the reverse strand, counting down.
GTGGATCGTTCATACATAACATTTCAGCTCCTGTCTTGCCTGCCTCCTGGTTTAAGGATTTGATGCTTGAGATACAAGTCAGCTATGAGAATGAACCCTTTTCATTTAAAACAAGAGCAGTATGAACGGTCCAGGCTCCAGCTAACATCAGCTACTGTACTACTAAAGGTCTCACATTCACAGTTTCACACACATACAAGTCACGAATGAAAGCAACAGGCAGCCAAGCACTAAACTAACTATTCTTAGCAAAAAGTGTGCACTGTAGTGGATTGCCAAATTCCTTTGCTGCAGTTTCTATTAAACAATTCATACGCATTTTTTTTTTTATTTTTTTTTTACTTTTAACTTTTAAGTTTAACTTTCCTGAGGAGAAGGTTGCGGCACCACCGTGATGGGTTCAAGTAAATTTTCCATTCTCATCCTCATTCCTGGCGATGTGTGCCGACTCTGCTGCTATAGAATTTAAGCTGTACACACAGGGCAGGCTAGATCTGCTCAACACTCACTGATTTGCTGCTACTATTAATTCCATGACCAACCAGTGCCATCCAAACAGTACTGTCCCAGAGTCTCCTCATGAAGCTCTGATGTCATTACGTGTCGCCTCTGCAAGTTGATGGCATTGCAGGAAACACTGGCAATGCGTGATGATGACAGCAACATTAAAAAAACTTGTAAATAAAAATAAAAAAAGGATTGAAAAAATTGGGAATTAAAGGAGCCACTCAGAAATTCATGCCACCCCATTTTTTTGCCCTCAAAATTGGAAATTACTGAGGAATTTGGTACGGTTGAGAGGTATAATGCCATTTTGTTTTTGTTCATGTATCTGGAATGTATGTAACAATTTCAGTCTGCCATTTCCTAATAAATTGTGCTTCTTCTCCTACTCTTTCAGTATATTGTATTATTGTATGTTTACTTTATTTGTTTTTTTTTTTTTAACGCTTAAAGGATGGAATGCTGATATAGCAGTTTTAAACAGAACAGTTTTACAGGTGTACTGCGTTTTACAAGCAAGAATTCTGCAGTTTAAGAATATTAAGCACACAGTACAGAAAATGCACTTCTGACAGCTTGGTGCTTATGATAACTGTGGAAGCAGATGCATTTTTCTTAATGAGAAGGGAAACTTACATGGATGCTTTAAAAGTGCAAGCAAGGAAACCACTCTGATCAGGAAAGCAAGCACCAGTTTTATGCTTTGTAATTTGTTTATGTCTATCAAGAGGTTGATGTAATAATATAAACACCGATATTTAATCACACTATGCCATCATTATTTATTTATTTTCTTTATGTGTTTTATTATATATTTGTTTACCGGGAAAGTCTGACTGGGCACAGGTCCTTTTTCAGCAGAGGACGGTGGAGAAAAGCTCTAGAAATAATAAAACTTAGAAATATGAAATATAAATACATATTAGAAATACATAAACTTATAAGAAAAGAAGCAGTAAAGTTTTCATCAAGATGTGAGGGAGAAACAACGGTGAAGTTACAGATTTAATAGAGGTTAACAAAACTATAGTACATAAATGACTTTGCTAGTAAATTGGAAATACATAAATGAGTAAGTTCTATAGTTAGAAGCATTCACATGAGCATTCAAGAAGGATATATCAACCCCAGTGAAATACAACTTAGTGATACAGAAGGCAGAAAACTTATAGGTGTTGTCTGAATTAATGAGAAATTTAGTTTTACATTATAAAGATAATTAATTAGTAGAGAGATTAAAAAAGGTCTGTCCAGGAGTGTTGCAGGAACATAGCCAGGTGTCTTCTAAGTGCGACTTAAGGATCTTTATAAAATGGATAATAGAGCTGTTGGAGGTTATAAGGGTTGGAAGCTTATTCCATATTTTAGGAATGTAGTAAGAGAAGACAGGATTCCCTTTGTGATTTTGGCTTTACTAGTATCTAAAAAGTGTAGGTTACAAGAGCAGAGACAATGAGAAATGTATATGGTTGTATAATATTTTGGAGAGCAAGAGTTTTATCAGGTTAGTGGAGAATTTTGTGTGCAAGGGTTAGTTGGTTAAAGTGTAAAAGCTGAGGAGGATTGAGCCAATTCAGTTGTGTAAGAAATGTACAGTGATGTGACCTATAGGAGGCACCAGTTGCAAACTTTGCTATTTTATTACAGCGAGTTTCTAGTTTGGATTAAGTCTGTTTTGGTTCACATTTAACTTTAAGGGTAAATTCATTGTTTTACAGATATTTTTGAGAGACGAAAGATTTGAGATGGGAGATCACATTTGAATCTGAATACTGATTAATTTGTAGTGTTATTAATGTTTTGATAATTTATTAGCATGCAGGGCTTCGATTCTGAGCACATGCAATACTGCCTCTGACTATTTTATTTTGCTTGCAGCTTTTATAACAGCTCAGAGCAAACCTTGTTGATATATATTGCAGACAAAAGAGTTTATATGTGTGTGTGTGTGTGTGTGTGTGTGTGTGTGTGCATGTGTGTGTGTGTGTGTGTGTGTGTGTGTGTGTGTGTGTGTGTGTGTGTGTGTGTGTGCTGGTGAGTTTGATCGAAACACAAATCACCGAGCAGACTCATGGGCGATAACCATTAATTCCCATTAAAATCATTGAAAAAATGAATAGCAAATGTAAACCAAATGTACTATCACCAACGCTTGAATTTTGTAATGGTTGATAAAATGAACTTCAGCCATTACAAATTTTGACAAACTGTACCAGTGATGAACAATACCAGCGGTACATTATGTGATAAAATAAGTGCATCGATAACTGCTATAATGAAAACCTATAGTTTTGTCATTGGCCAGTTAACTGATACTCAAAATGTCATCAGTGCAAGGTAGATAGCATCTTGGAATGGTGGTTACAATCACATAAGAGTGAAAAGACGATTTTTGCTTCCTCTTCTCTGCTTCTGCTCACCATCAGAGTTACTATATACATATTTTGGGGTGTGTGGGCTTGAACCTACATTAGAGGTGCAGCCCTTTAAAAACAAATTGCTTTTTGCATTTTGCGACCTTGGAAGTGTCCTTGTTTCACTTCCAGGGTTTTAGAAATTTTGCGGTCAAATAACTGTGTGCATTAAATGACACATGAAAAAATATATATATATATATATATATATATATATATATATATATATATATATATATATATATATATATATATATATATATATATATATATAAACAAAAAGGAACGGCAGGTGCAAAAAAGTTACTTATAACCAAAATAAAGCACCCAAATTCCAGGGACTATGTCAAGAATAGTTTAATCACAAGAAATAACGCTGAAATATTCACAACACGTTTTCGTCCTTGACTTCATCAGATATTACTCAAGTGAACTCACCTTAAATATATTAAACTAATTACAAAATAACCAATAACAAAACAGATCCAATCAAACAATTTCAAAAACAATTTAAATATATATATATATATATATATATATATATATATATATATATATATATATACAAGCACCACTGTGGTAATCATGACCAGTTAAAATAATTAGATATAAATAAATGTATAAATGTGTATAATATATAAATATATGTGCATAGATAATTTATAAAAACATTTCTAAAATCCATAACACATTATACTGAGAAAACTCATGTAAAATATACCCAAATGAATGATAAAACAATACTATAATCTGGCAGACCTCAATTTTAAAACTGGCATAAGTGAAATCATTTCATTAAGACCAGGTGTTCTGTTGGCTTCTAATATAATTTGCCAAAATAATTCTCTATATTCTACTAATGTTTCCCAATTCCCACCTCTAGGGTCCACTAACACACTTTCTAAAACAAAAAATCTATATGTTGCAGATTTACATACAGTGGTATGTTTGTACAGTGCATTGTTTTCTTTTTTAGTCCTAATGTCATAAAGGTGCTCATAAATTCTTTGCTTTAACATTCTTTCACTTTTCCCTATGTAAAATGAATCACATTTTGTACAGGTAGCTAAATATATAATACCCTTAGTGTTACAATTAACAAATGTTCCTAAAGTTAATTTCCTTTGTCTACTCGGTAAATATAGTGATTCTCCTACAGTGAGGTGTGTACAATAACTACACCTTCCACATTTAAACAACCCTACTTTTTTCCTAGTAACATTTTCAAACATTCTTTCATTTGTCCCTCTCTCTAAAATGTTCTTAATGTTAGTACCCCTCCTGTAACTAAATTTTAATTTGTTGTCAAAGATGTGGTTTAAGTCCGATAATCTAGCAAAATTGTTCCATTCTTTATTAATAATTCTTTTAACTAATCCTGACTGCCCATCATAGGTTGTAGTAATACCCGTTTCATATTTTACACCACTATTTTCATTATTGGACTCTTGTCTAACACAGGTTCCACTCTTACCTAAAATAGGTGCAAACTTGCCTCTTATTTCACTAGTAACCTCACTACATACTTGGTCAAAAAGTTCACCCGGGTAGCCTCTATTTAAAAATAAACTTTTCAAAATTCCACATTCAATATTGTAAGTAGTGTCATCAGAGGTCATTCTACTAAGACAAACTAATTGACCTTTCATTACACTTCTCTTTTGGTGAGGTGGATGCGAACTGGTGTAATGTAAATATGAGTTCGAAAAAGTCTCTTTTCTATAAATTTTAGACTTAAAACCTTCTTTGGTCTTAATAATATTTACATCCAAATAATTTAACCTTTGGGTATCAAATTTGTATGTGAATTTTAAAAATTCGGTCGTATCATTTAAAAATTCAGTAAATAAGTTAAAATCATCTTCATTTCCTTTCCATAAGAAAACATAAATTGTCTAAAAACCTACCATAGAATGTCCAAAATTTGCTAAAAACTGAAGTTAATAAGTATGTATTTTCCCAATATGACATAATAATATTAGCATAAGTAGGAGCACAATGTGCCCCCATAGCAACTCCCTTACATTGCTTAAAATATTCTCCTTCAAAAAATATGAAATTGTTTTTTAATACCACCTCCATTAGAACCAGAACTGTTCTAAAATCATTGTGTGTGATTCCTGAAAATCCTACTAACACTTCTTTGAACCATTCAAGGCCTATGTCATGGGGAATACTAGTAAATAAATCAACCACATTTAAGGTAGCAAAGGCCAAATCTTCGGAAAATAAGGTTTTATCCAACTTTCTCAAAAGGTCCCAAGAATCCTGCAGTACATAAGTACTGTTCATAAGCACCTTCTTCACCTTTATATCTATAAACTTTGCTAGAGAGGCTGTTATAGAACCTTCTGCAGAAACTATTGGTCTCAATGGTGGATCTTCGATATTCTTATGCACCTTTGGTATGCCAAAAATAGAAGGAACCTTCGGTTTTTCAACATGTAGAAATTTATATGTCTCTAAATCTATCAATCCATCCATTAATAAATCATTCAATAACACATGTATTTTTTTGTATGCCACATTTATTTCATTAATAGATATCCTTGTATATTTAGTAGAATATGTATGTATATATGGATATATATATATATATATATATATATATATATATATATATATATATATATATATATATGGGTCTACCTGATAATATCGAAAGTTGACAGCATAGAAGACAGATTCATTGAGACAACATCCATGAAAACCCACTTCATCGACAGAACGGATGAACAAAATCCTTCCCAGTGTAAGTACTTAATCACCCAACACACACAAAACCAGAACACTCAAAACCCACCCAGGCCGGGGCTGGGCCACTCACACTGTCCAATGAGGGGGGCTGTGCCCCCCAATTAAATATACCAACTCCGAGATCACACTACAGTTTGGGAAAGGGCAAAGGTTACCTTCACAGTCAACAGGTTACTTACCCTGGGAAGGATTTTGTTCATCCTGTCCATTGATGAAGTGGGTTTTCATGGCTGTCATCTCAATGGTGCTGTCTTCGTTGATGTCAACATATATATATATATATATATATATATATATATATATATATATATATATATATATATATATATATATATATATATGTGTGTGTGTGTATATATATATATATATATATATATATATATATATATATATTTTTTTTTTTTTTTAGGTATACCTAAAATGATCTAAACAGCATAAGATCTACTGTAAAAAGACTGGTAAAAATATATAAGGTGAAAAATATCTAAACACAAAATACAAAATTGGAGTTATATTAGGGAAGAGTTTATGTCCTTTTCCCTGTGTTTTGCAACCTTGGGTTTGGTATGGGGAGATGCACGGGAGCCCCCCTGCAAAAACATTGAAACATGTGACAACATCTAACCAAAAAATATGACAAATTTGAAACACATTTTGTCAATTTTCTTTGGAGGGGGGACTATTCCCTGCATCCCCACACCCACTGTAAATTATAGTTACTAACTCTCATGTCACACAACAGTAGGAAAAGGGCATAAACCGTTCCCTAGTCTATCTCTGGTTTTGTTAGTTTTTTGTCTTTAGATATTATTCAGTTTAGATCTTTGTCATGACACCACCCACCCCTCCCCCTTACAGACAAATAACCACACCACTTAGGATAAGACAAGCATTTTATTAACAACTAAACCCAGGTAAAATTCCATAACATTCAAATGTCATACATTCAAACATTCAAACATAGCAAATTCATGGTAGACAATGTTACCCGCTCAGCTATTGACATAAAACAGCTTTAAATCAACCCACTCACTTAAATTCAACCTCCTGTTAGAAGTAACATGATACCACTCACTTCTGTAATAAACAACCATCCTAAACTAACCAAACAGAAATAAAAGAGAAGGCAGAATAGAAGAGGAGTTCTTTGCTATGTTTCTTCTCTGCACACATTGCACATTAAACAGATCCAGACCCAGATCACTTAAATGTACTCCATCCTCCTAAAACCAGATTGGATCCCTATCATCAAAATTTCTATGATCACTAGAATATACAGTTAGCTGCCCCAAAACACTTGAAAGCCAGTGATCAATAAAACAGCAACCCATTTAATACACATAAACATAATGGCATGCCTCCAAAGTAGTAGCTACATTATCTGCGACCAAACTAGAGAGAAAACTTGCCAAATACCCCACTATCATACCTAATAATTGCCAGTTTGAAACTCTCCCCAGATCCTTACCTGCCAAATGAAGGACCAAAATATGCAGTATTCCAGTCTTGAACTGGATGTCTTCCAACTTGTCTATGCAATAATGCCACCTTAGGCCTCTAACACCTTGACAAGACAACTTTTCCAAGGCACACTCCAGCCATATTCATGCAACCTCAAATCAGCTCCTTCTGGCCTGATTTCAGCTTCCTTCACCACTCAATACACAGAGGAGTAACCTAGTGCGTAATATAAGTTAAAATACCCTCAATGACCACCAACTCACCCTCTGTGTGACCTCTACTGACCTCCCCTCTTGTTCTAAGTTAGATGAGTGATGCATGGTAAATCTTTCACCCTGGAGGCCTTGATACTGAAACATTCTTCTTACCAAGCATATAAATTGGCTAGACTCAACCACCTTCTCACTTTGCATATGAAAAACCAGTTCCTCAGAACAACCTCCATGTGAAAGTTGAAGTTTTTTAACTCATGCCACAGAGCAAAGTAGCTCCTCAACATATTTGTGCAGCACCATTTGCATACCTGTACCAAACTGCTCCATTTTAGATCGCTGCCAACAAGCCAATACTGCTGAAGAGAATATAAAAACTTCCCTCTACAGAAATGAACCTAACAGATCCCTAACCCTAAATGCCCCTTTGTCCATCCACACTATCAAAGTAGTCCAGAGTGGATTATTTACTTATTTCTCCACCAATAACCCCAGTCTTGACAACATCACCTTAAGGACCTGCTTCATCATAGGCAGCCCATCACTTCTTTTACCATATACCCAATCCCACCCCTTCAACATCCGAACTACTAGCCATAATTTGGTTAGGTCCTCTGAACCCACCACTCCAGTAAACATGGTAATAGCTGCTAAATGCAATCTAACTGATCTAACTACCTAGCCCTCCAACCATGTGTTAGACAAGTAGTGCCTTTATAAAGTCACCAAATGTAGACAATGCACCATAATAAATCTTCTGCGTTGATACTGCCTACATTTGCCTAATCAGCCATCCCACTATGTCTGACCAAGATGCCATACCCTACCTTTGCTGGCAGTAACACCAGTTTAACCTGGGCCTGTGGAGCCAATTGTCAAAACCTGTGAAGCCGAAAGCAATACAGGCTGTCAGCTATCAAATTCTTTGTACCTGGTAAATGAGCACCAGAAAAGGAAAAATTAATCAATGAACGTTGCAAAACAAGCTTCCATAAAACTAACAAAATCAAGTTGGATTTAGCACTACTGCTGGGTTATCTGAACTGAAAACCACCTTCTTGTCCCACAAATGTTGTTGCCAAACCACAGAGGTTGCACATAGGCCATCAACTCTAAAAATGTCACATCCCTCCTTCTCTCTTCATCCCATTCATCTGGCTTTGAGCCACAAATCACTCTCCATTGAAATATTCCTCCATTCCATGTCCTCCCTTGGTATCTGTGAAAATAAAGGCAAGTCCTCCTGACTTACTCAATCTCTCTGCCCAAAAGAAAATGCCATTGATGCTGTAGAGAAATATAGCCCACAAATAAAAATCTGCTTATACTAGTTTACTAAGTCATACCCAATGTTGTTTGCTTTGTGCACCTCTCAGCATGAATGCTACTGACCTACAGAATGTCCTATCTGGGCTAAACACCCGACATGCAAAGTTCAAAAGAAACAAAAGCTCCATGACTTCCTTAATATGAACCTTGTCTCTAGTCTGAAACTATGCAGTCTTACCCTTCAAGTGTTTTAGTTTACTCCTCTGGGAGACAAAACAAACTCTGACCCACATCAACTGTCAGACCTAAAAAAGTACATGGCTTTGGCAAGACCTTCCAGCTTCTTCTCAGTGAGAGGAACACCCAACTTATTGTACATATGAATGAAAGCCTGCATCCCTTCTGCAGTTCCCTCATACTTCTCACCTACCAAAAGGAAATCATCTAAATGTTGAACAGCCAACTAACTAGCCACATTCTGCTGACTTATCCAGTGAAGAGTGGAGCTAAATTTCTTGAAACTGGCACATGACCCCATGCAAACCATGGGCATGGCCTTATCAAAATAAAATTTATTACCAACCACCATACCCAACAATTGCCATTCATCCTCATGAACTGGCAACAAGAGAAATGCAGACTGAATATCGTCCATCACTAGCCCTGGGTCCCTCCATCTTCCAAAGATGGATAACTGACCTGTGAATCCTCCTTGCAAATATAATCATTAACTGACTATCCTTGTGCGAAGGATAAATGGTGAATCATCTGAAATTCCCCAGGTGACTTTTTGGGAACTAGCTCCAAAGAGGATATCATAAAACTATCAAAGGCCGAGAATCGAATGGGCTCAATATCCTTCCAGCCTGCAGCTCCTTCTCAGTCAGCCCCTGCAAAATCTCTTCCTTTCCTCAAACAGAACATACTTTTTTACAAACTGCCATATCCCCTTCCACCCCTAATTTGATAGAAAAAAAACATTAACACAGAAATCCACTCCCCAGCAAACTCTTCACAATGGAAGTCTGCTAAAAACAGCTGCAACTAATGAACTTTCATTAACAAATTTGAATGCTGAGATACCTCTCTGTCCTCAAAAGGATGTACTGTTACTTTGCCCTCACACATTACCTTGGCCTCTAACCCCTGTTGACCTTGCATTGAGAATTTCCCTCCATCACTCAAGGCCAGATGTGTGAAAATCTACACACCTACCTGAAATAAACACCCAACAAGTGCAACCCTTGTCTCTCCCTACTATAGTTATCCTGGGTTGACCACTCACACTATCTAGCACAGAATCCAGCTAGACATCAAGATGCCTCACATCCCATTTCAAGGACTAATTCACAGCCTCCTTTTTTGAAAATGCTGATCATACCATAACCATGCATTCCCTGAGTGCAACCTTTCAGCCTCATGGATTGTTAAAAAAATAAGCTAAAATAAGCTAACAGTGGTAGAGTCTGCAAACTATGCCTGTCTAACCAAACCACCATATAATAAACAAAACCCAGAACTCACTTATCCCAAGTCCTGGTTCAAAGCCTTACAGTACTTCTCTGACTCAATGCCACTCGAGCTGCCAAGTCCTTATTCTCCTGCCATGTCCACCTCAACCAGGTGTTGCACCCCATCAAATCAAATACATCCATGTACTCACCTTTCCATACCTTCTGCATTACAGAAGTAGGGATATATGGAGTAAGAAACACTCCCCTTTACCTTCTGACAATGCCTGAATAGTCAATCCTATGGGCGAATTCTAAAATCCAAACTTACATCATGCTGTCTCTGACCCAGCCTCTCTGAAGCTGATCCTGGAATCCCTGGAAAAAGACCCCCTCCCCCTCCTCCCTGACAATTTCCAAAATACTGCATTGTCCTGCACTTGCTCTCCCTATTTGAGCAACTCCTGACTTGCCCCACAATCTCCATCAGCCAGACCCTGCAACACCTCACCTAACCCCCCCAAAACTGAACCCCCCCCAAAGCAACTGAGCTAACATTAAGATTACCTACCCCTGACATATTGCCATTACATTCATTTGTGTGCAAACTCAATCCTTCCATAGCAGTGCCTTCATTCACAAAGCCTGTTACCAACTACCTGGCATGCTTCACTCTCGTGGTCGATATTCACCTTGCTGGCTGCAATCATCTCCTGCTTCCACCCACCTTGTGAACCTCAGATATAGTTGGTTCCACAGGTGCTGCTTGTTTGAATAGCTCTTCAGCATGAGCTACAATAGCTATCCATTTCTCCTTTTAGCCATGCGTTGTCGCCATCTGAAAGGCAGAAGAAAGAACCATGAATAACGTGGAAAAAATGTTTAGCTAACTTCAGTAATGTATTTCAAAGTAAAATAAATGCCAAAACCCAACATGTCCTTGAAGAAGACTGTTCCTTACCTCAAGACACTCTAGCCCTGAATTACCTACCTTCCCCTGCTAGGCTGACCAGGCAAGCAAATGAAACCCTAATCTGAGCATCCCTTCTGCAAACAAATACATCTCCAGCTCAAATCCTTCCACTCAACCTACACTTGACCCAGTGCCTCCTCATATCTCAAACCTCCCATTTCCCCACCACTCTCCCTCCCATTTTCCAAATGAGCCTCTCCATGCTCTTCTGAATCAGCTGTTGCAAATAGACAGATGTAGCAAGCACAGCCTTCATACCACAAACATAGTTGCTGTCCCCAAACATTGAACAGACCCCCTTCTCTCCAAATAAGAATTTGATTGCATACCATAAAATTCATTAGTTGCTCATACAAACCATTTACCTGACCTCCACCAGTCTGTCCAGGTACCCAGCGAATCAACTACTGCCATCATTCCCCTACAAACTCCCACTTCTCAAAAAAAAAAATCAACAGGCCTTCACAAACTTCACCACAAACCACTTGGGAAAGCATACTATTCACAAAACTTATTAAGGTAAATAGATTCCAACACTGAAACTTCCCATATCTCACAGAAGCTATTAGTCCTGTGCGGTGCTACCAGATATTACCAACCTTGTGTTGCTACTACGTATTTACAGACTTCCCTACTCTGCCTACACTCAGCCCCAAGGTACCAGCAAAATATGTCTCGGAACAAAACAAAGGCAAAAGTCTATAAGAACTATTTACTGATGTATACCTACAATCATTCAGATTATGCAATACCGGGGGTTTCTGTACAATGGGGTGCACTGCTCCATTTTTATTCAAAATGAAGGCACCTATTGCACATGTGCAACAAAGAAATACAGTACATGAGCTACCAATGTGCCAGGTCAGCCATCACGTCAGTTGTCTCTTAACTATTCATAAAATCAAACTACAGCATTAGGAATTGCCGAGCAGGTCAAGAAGAACACCAAGATGCCAGAATATAGCCACCATTGGCATACTACTATGACCAACCCCTTACACACTAGCAACCCCTATTAAGTTTGAACCACAGAAAAACATGCACACACACACACACACACACACACACACACACACACACACACACACACACACATCACACATACAGTTCAAACTCGATCCAACAAACCACAAAAAAAAAAATGTCCAAGGCCTACCTGTACCACATTATCTATGAAACTGACTGGTCATCTTAGAGGTAAGCTTGTTAGTATCAACAAGCCCATGCCAAAATCTGACTCCCCTGACTCACAGTTACTGAATAAAACCCAACTAACTCCTCTGTATCCCTTACCTCACTTACTCCCAAAACCACCCTTCACTTCCTATACAAAGTAACACTCTCCTTTCCATTATCCATACCTGACTACTTCTCCCATTAACTGCTTTCCTTGTTCTGTCTAGCCATGTCCCCTATTCCCTCCCTACTGTGCTGTCTCTGGACAAATTAGTCTGTGTCCGAACTATATTTTTAGGTTTAGATATTTTTACTGTTTAGATAACTTTAGGTCCACCCATACATACATAAATAGATATATAGATATAGATAAATAAATATATATATATATATATATATATATATATATATATATATATATATATATATATATATATATATATACATATATATAAAATATTGGACTGCATCAAGGTATGTATTCTTATATTATCGGTTTCCTACATTTTTTTCTTTTAGCTTGGTAACTTTATCTTTGTTTATGGTTGCATATGCCATGAAATCATGATTTTCTTCATAAAATTGCAAACTCCTGGCTACTCCCTAGGACTAAAACATAACCAAATGATTTGTTGTCCTTTAACCACAGCTGAATAACCATGTAGCTTCTTGAAACTTCATATACACTCACTGAAAACCATTTATGTTAAGGGGCAAGTATCTCTGAACCTGGTCCCCAGGGTTGTATAGCACTGAGGAAAGGAGAGACTCTTCAAAACAGCAGAAAAAGGCCTTACACAAGCAGTGCTGCTGCACTTTCTAAATAACAACAGTGAAAAGCTTAGAGAAAAGTAAACTCAAGAAATACTAACACAGAGGAAATTTAGTCAGGAAGTTAGAAGCTGACCAACATTTGTTTGGTAAACTGCAGAAGAAACTATATATTTGTGTATGTATTTACACACACACACACACACACACACACACACACACACACACACACACACACACACACACACACACACACACACACTCATGCTCATGCACATACATATGTATATTACTTATCTACCTATCTATATCTGTATATCTATATCTCCATATATCTATCTATATATTTATAGAGAGGGAGAAAGAGAAAGACAGAGCGAGAGAGAGGTTGTGATGTAATGAGTGGACAACCACAAGCTTTGAACATTATAATCAGCCCCATAAATTCCCTTTTCATAGTTTTCTGCATGGGAAAAGGTTGTCACTTCAACTGTTGCCACCTCCATTGATTCAGTGTGACTTGGGTACCTTCTTTGACTATCATGCATGATTGTAACAGTTTTGTTGTGCATTCCATGCATGTATTGGCTAGACATCCTTGTTACATCATGCCATCTTTCTGGTTCTCCTAAATCTTTTTCAGTAAATCATCTGCTTGTTAACCATTTGAAATGCCGGGACCTGCTAGACCAAGTCCCAAAATGTGGAGACTGAATGGCCAAAAGAGCAGACTTGTATATAACACGTCTGAGATGCCATTTCTCTGAATATTCCCTTTTCTCTAACGTATTGTAATCTTGGTGTTGGTATATATATATATATATATTGGGGGTGAGGGGTGCAGGGGTTCTTGCCACCTCTACAAAAGGATGTTTTAAGGGGAAGAAGAATTTTTAAGATTGCTCCTTTTCTGTGTTTTCTGTTTATTTTTTGGGAGTTATCAGCACTCAGCATTTCGAGTGCTGGCATTTCAATAGGGAGCCAATCTGATTTCCACCACATAACTGAAGCACCATAATTGTTTTCCTTGACCTTTTCTGCCATTGTTGCCACTTTGGATTCTGCTTTCATCCCCTCACAGTTGCATCCTGCCACCCATCTCAGGCATTCCATATCCAAAACCTCTTACTTCTTCAACTGGACTGCTTTCATTGTTCAAGTTTCTGAGCCATACAAAAATCCTGGTCCCACCATTGTTTTGTACATGTTACTTTTCAGTTTATTTGGCATTTTTCTTTCACACATAGATTCTGTGGCAGTTGGCTGCAACCCTTCTATTTCTTGCATTGACCTCATTCAAACGTCCCTTCTTTTCAACCTCCCTCCCAAGATACTTGAAGCTGTTAATATGTTCTTTTGCCTTCTCTTTCTCAGTCTTTTTCAGCTTTTTCTGATTTCCTTCACTTGCTACCATGACAACGATGTTGACTGTTCTCAGATTCATCTCATGATTTCAGTCTTGAATTTCATTCTGTCATTTGCTGAACTCCCTTTTCAAATTCTGCTTTAGTGCCACTTTGTCTGCATACAGTAGTATGTTATCTGTCCCCTCTGACCTCATTACTAATGTAATCCATCAACAGTATGAACAGAAGTGGACAAAGAGCTGAAGATACAAAATAAGTGCAGTGTCAACCAAAACCACTTGAAAATAGTAATAAATAAATGCCATGGAGTCCACAAATGGTTTAAAAACAATTTAATATTATACCATAAAACATTGAGCATTGTCATCTTCCAAAAGAGAGTCCATCAGAATAATTACAAAACAATACAAAGGAATTATATAGTATCTAAAAGCAATTTTCATTGGTAGTACTTAATGAATCAATTGAACCTGCTCTTTTCATATTTTTACTTTTAAAGAACCCAGTTATATGATACAGTGCATGGAAAACTTCAATCTTGTTACAAACAAGACACACACACATAATTTGTGTATATGCATATGTAGCAAACAACATTTTGTACTTAACACAGGAGCAATAGACACATTCTCATTTAAACCAGGGGGAATATTGCATCCAGTCTAAGTTACCACTTCATTTTCTTCACTTTTACAAAGTTCTACCAGTCACCCCTCTTGGGTCCAACCTAATGTTTTCCAGGATACCAAAGCAAAACTTCTTAAATCCTTGACATACAACAGAATGTTTGAATAGGGCACAGTTTTCATTTTTGCTGGCAATGTTGTATGTGTGAATACAAAAACAAGAGCCCAGCAAGCAGTAGTGTAGAAAATATCCTCTATTTATTGAAACATGTCCTTCAAGGCAAAAAGGAGTGTTGTATGTGTGTTCATATAGACATGTCTTTAAGGCATGCTGAGTGTTGCTAACATAAAATTCTAAACATTCAACGCAATAAGCAATATATACTACTCTTGAGATGGCACAATTGCCCTCCTAAAATGTTATTCTGCTATTCATAGTATTATGTAATGTTTAGTTCTGGTTCCTAGTGATGTAAGTACACTGTTTACAACAAGTACATCTTATAGTTCCTTTAATTGCTTTTGAAACTGTACCATATTTGTTCTCCATTAATCTTTCGAAATTAGGAGCTGTTTTAGTAATAAACATATTAGTTGTTTCACAGGTCAGAAGTATTTTTTTAAGTTGGTTGCTTTAAGTCCAATATAATTAAATGAATATCCTCTTTTGGGTGGAGATAAACATATACTGTTGCAAAAGGCAGCTAGAGATGGTCACCCACTGTAAACTGGCTAAAGATCCAGTTTGGGCTTTTGTCATCAGTTGCCGTAACTTTATTAAATTTCATGATTGTAGTGGACAGGTTTTGTTTGAAAAGGAGTATGGTTCCTCCCCATTTCTGTCCCCTAATCTGTTGTCATGGAGTGAGGTCTACTTATTTCTGATGTACATAGAAGGGCAAAAGCCATCTTTGCCTCGTGTTTCTGAGAAAAAAGCTATGTGTGGTGGTTGTAAATTAAGCCAGACTTCTACCATAGTCCATTTGCTGACTGCGCTTCAAGTATCAGTGCTGCTAAATTTAAGTAGTTTGTTATTACTGATAATTTGTGGGTTTGTTAGTAGTTGATTTATAGGCATGTCAGGACATGCGTTTAGGTGAATATCCCAAGAAAGCAGTAGTTTTTAACCAAGGACATATAGGTAGGATAGGACATCTTTACTGAGGCTTTTATTTGTGCAACAAATATATTTGAATGTGGTATTGTCTTCTTGAAATATAGGTTAGGGGTTTAAGGAGTTCATTGTGTCATTCATATATGGTAATTTGTGGATGAGACTGGGTGGGTATAGGAGGTGTTGAGCTATAACTACATTGAGCAGGGAAAGAATTAAAGAGGAGGAGTAGAAGAGTAGGGTATATGAACAGAAGAAAAGTAGTGATATGTTCTAAGTGTTGTCATTGTAGGAGACGCATATTGAGAGTGGGGGCAATTGGAAGTGGAGGTGATGTGCTGGAATCACCTCAACAAATATAGTTGATTGGAAAGAACAAGAGAAGTTAAAGTGAAATAGAAGGTAATTAATGTCTGGTGGGAATGTTGAGATGATTATATTCTTTGAGAAGGGCAGTCTAGTGATATGTGATGGGTTAGGTATAGTAAACTCAAAAAAGGACATGCTGAAGAAAAACACCAACTAGTAAAACCAAAGACTTCAGTGTGCAAGGAACCAATAAAGGTTGTCCCTCCACAAACTGACAAACCACAGCAAAGTCCAAAAAAGTATTTAATGTTGATCAAAATGACAATAACATCCAAGGATTTAGCACTTTTGTCTCCCTACAGGAAACAAAGGAAAAAGACTATCAATAATTTTGGGGAAATGTTCAAGAGAATGCCCATTAGACTGGATATATTTAACAGGCAATTGCAGCACAGTTATAGGAGAAATTACAGTCTTAAGGATATTTTGGAAAAGAAAGAATATGAGGAAGACCATATGATGGTGGCCAAAAAGGGAACCTATAAATGTGGGAGATGTTCCCAATGTACCTTCTTTGCCAGTTGTGAAAAATTACAGATTCCATACTTATCCTTTACACTTACAGCCACTGTTTTTTACAGCTGCTTTAACAAAGGGGTTGTTTATGTTGCCTATTGTCCCACCTGCTCAGCATAATATGTGGGTAAAACAAAGCATAATTTAGGACAAAGGATATACGAACATACGTATGACATCAGCAGGAATAAGGACACCAACGCTCTGTTTAGTTCAGTGTACTAGAGCTGATTACAAGCTTTGGGTTTTGGAGTGTGTGAAACATAGTGATAGTGGTGAGGACTGGGGAAACAGGCTAAAATTTAGGGAACTCATTTGGCAGTTGCGTTTGGATGCCTGTGTTTTCCCAGGACTTAGCAACCACATTTCCCTAGCCCAAGCCCTTAAGTTAAGGGCTACAAGGCTCAAATAAACTACCATACTATACTGCAACAATATGTTAAACATATTCCCTGTTGTCACTATATTGATTTTATTTTATTATATATCTATTTATATCTATGTATATATATATATATATATATATATTTATATCTATGTATATATATATATATATATATATAAAAATTTTATTTTATATATATTTTTCACAAGAACAACTCTTATTTTTATTGATACTAATGTGTTTTATATTCTAGATACTTAATGTATTTTGGTTTCATTGTACTTTTATGCTTTAAGGAACTACCTCATAGTTGTTTTATTACTGATGTGTCATCTAATGGGGTGTTTCATTTGTTTTCTAACCAATGAAAAGAGACTTTTATGTATTTAAACTGGATGGAACCTATTTTTCATGATTCTGGTTAAGTTTCCTGTAGGGAGACAAAACTGCTAAATCCTTGGATGTTATTGTCGTTTTGATCAACATTAAATACTTTTTAGGACTTTGCTGTCATTTGTCAGTTTGCAAAGGAACAGCCTTTATTAGTGCCTTGCACACTGAAGTCTTTGGTTTTAATAATTAAAATTTATATAGTGGTGAAGATAGAGAAGAAAGTGTGGAGGAAATGATTGTGGGATAGGCTAGTAATTATTAGAAGGAAGAGTTTGTAACTTTAATGCATGTGATGTAAGTGTGTGAAATGGTACTAACAGAAAATGCAGTTGTGATGCCCATGCACTGGCCCAGTAATAAAGGACCCTCAATCCTCACCACTAACACCAGTGAGGGACATGCACATTGGGAGGATAATAAGTACACACACAGTAAAGTACAATTTCCATTAAGAGCACACAAGGATCACAGTCAGCCTGGGGCTGGTTTATCCCTGTCTCTCCAGATCACCAGTAAGATTCCCCACTGGCACAGCTACAGGGTTCAGATCTCTGCTGAGTGGTCAAGCCAAAACCTCCAGCACCCTCTCTGTACAACCAGTGCTTCATGTTTCTGCCCAAGTAGCTGACACACACACACTTTGAGAGTTGATTTATATACAAACACACAGACACTCCTGGAAAAGGCTGGCACAGGTTCTCCAGCTATGCCCCTTTCTGCCCAGACTATAAGGTAGTACCAACTGCCATCAACCACCCTTATCAGCTACTATAAGGCCCTTACCAAAGGGTGATCAATTCTAGTGTGCAATGTTACAGTTATCCTATTGGTAAGTGTGACTAAGACTTGAAGGCTATTTAGGAGTGGCTTGTACAGTATCATCAAATACATACAAGTACTCTAAGAGCTTACATACCTCTACACAAAAACAACCACAGTTAAAAGGTTCAAATATATTTAATAATAAATAATAAAAGCACAAGACAATAATTATTAACTCAACACAGTGACAGCAGAGTTCACAAGTCACAGGAAATACTTTAAAATAACATAGCAGGACAGTCTCACATAAAAACAGAAAACATCTAACTAAACTTGCTGTATTCCTATCTATCTCCAAGAGAAACTAGGTTCTGAATAACTTACTTACAGAGCAAGCCAAATACAGATGAGAAGTGCTGAATGGATGTTTAAAAATACACTTTCTCTCTGAGATAATTCTTAAGTTAATAATACACATTACTGCTGTGTTCCAGCATAGTGCATTGTGATTACATTTTTGAAGCTCATCACATAACACAGTTTTCTTACATTTGTAAAACAAGCCTGTGGATCATATTAATATTTACAATGAGATAGAATTATTTACAAAATTCTATCTAGCTGGGCTGGCAGCCTTCACAACAGTTAGTAGGCTTGATGTAGATTAAGGTTGGGTGATAGAGATTAGAAGAAAATTTTGTATTTTAATTCTTATAAAATCAGTGAGTGTGTTGAGGATTAATGCAGGTGTAAATTGATGAGATGGGAGCAGGTGATTGGTAAAGATGGATAAAAAAATCGACTAGTTAAGTATATATATTTGTTTGATGTAAGAGGTTGGGTTGGAATGGGGGGTAGGGTGATGAGCAAAGCAAAGCCACAAATTGTGCTGCTGAGAGAAGCAGAGCTTCCCCAAAGTAGTCTTCCAAAACCTATCTGTAGCAGGAAGGTCCCAAGGCAAGGAAGGGAAATTTAATGCAAGTAAAGTATGTAGGTGTTGGGAGTAAGAAAAAGTACAGAGGGAAAGAGTCGACATGCCAAAACCACAAAGGAGTTTAAAGTAATATAATAAACAGAGTATGGTGAAAAGCCATAAACCTGCAAAGAAAGAAAGAGGACTCCAGTGAGACATTTTGCTTTATGGCCAGGGTGTCCACTAACTACCACGAAGGTGTACTTTCTCCTACTATTTTGTTCAGAGCTTAAAAGGGTTGCTTAGTAATCCCTTTGACATAGTCTTTGGCTGCTCCCAAGACTTCTTTAAAGCATTATAGCTCCACGTGAAGACGTATACTTTAAGTAATAAGTACATCCTATCAACCACATAGTGTCAATAATGTGACTGCTTTCCTTATTTCAGCTAGTGAATACCTGAGTCTCAGTGTTTAAAGCTGAAATGATCTTTGTGAGCATTCTGAATGGCATTTTTTATTATAGTTCCAGATGCAAACATCTGAAGCTGTTCACAATACACTGTCGCTATATCCCCAGTAAATTAATACTTTATTTTTAAGCCTTTCATGATCCTAAATTACCAGCACAGTTGGACTTAAAATTCTATTCCTGTAACATAACATGATGACTCCATGACAGGAAATTTGTACTGCATATCATGAAAACTAGATTGCATTATTCTTACTTATCTCAAAGAATGGTGATACTTTTTCTTATTATTTGTTATCTGTGAGGCTAAATGCACTTCACAGATTCACAGTGTCCTTAGAAACTGCAGCAAATGTTTACTGTTGCTATGGCAATGTAAAAAGAATGTGAAGAAAGCTTCACTTCTCTCAACCAACAGTACATTTTTCCCTCCTTTTTTATGTATTTGTTAATACTAAAAGGAAATAATTCAAAAGACATATATACGTGAATGGATCATTTCAGAGTTAATCACAAACATGTCCCCAATCCCAATAAGCATAACAGTGACCATCATTAATCTAATAAATATTGTAATAACACTATTCCAATTAGTCTACCTTAAAATTAGATTATTTTAGATTATCATTTATCTATGTATAGATAGTGAGTTATTAAATACATACAGACTACATTAGTATAGTCAATAGGAGAGAATTTAGAAAGGGTGACAAGATGCAGTTAAAATAAATAATGAGAAGAGAGAAAGAAAAGAGAAAATTAAGAGAAAATGCATATATACTATGTATGTTGATTTACATTATAAATATTTTATGTGCTATATAACCCTCCTTCTGTGAAAGAAAATACCCTGTTTTACATACCTGAGGTAATGTGAAAACTCTCATGTGTCATCTATTTTCAAAAATATAGATACATATTTCAGTAGTTAGTTACCTTTGTTTTAAAATTTCAAGCAGTAAAACTGGTCCTTTAAAGTAATGTTAAAACAATTCATATCATAGTAGATGCTTTGAGAGATTTGGCTGTAACAGTATCAGTCTCTTGCTTCTTCTTTTTGACATCTGTCCAGACATTTGTTTCTTTTGTTCTCTTGAGAGAAGGTGACATCCAATCCATATCTTCTAGTAAAGTAATCACATTATCAGTTTTAATAAACAAAGAGGCTTCCTCTAAGTCAATAAAAGTCCTCATCTCGTTGGCATACAGTATTCTTATCTTAACTGGATATGCAAGTTGTGCCTTGATGTTATTTTGTTTCAGAAACTTTATCATTGGCCACACTTTTTTCCTTTGTTCCATTATTCTAGATGAATAGTCATTATCAAATCTTATCAGGCTGTTTATATTTTAGGGGTGCCTTCCTCCAAGCAGATCTTAAAATCAGTTCCTTGTCCAAGTATGAAACAAATTTGATAATTATTGACCTAGGACGAGAGTTTGAGTTAGTGGCAGGTATCTCAAGAGCTCTCTGTGCCCTTTCAATGCCAAAGGAAAGTCCTTCTTTTAAATTTAAAAAGTCAGGGATCCAGTTTGATAAAAAGGAAATAGTATCCTCACCTTCTGTGTTTTTAGTAATCCAAAAATCCTGATGTTATTTCTCCTCTCCCTATTTTTCAAGTCATCTACTTCATTAACCTACCAATTGTTTTGTTTAAGAAGCAGTTCTTTCTGTGTTTCCTCTTCCTTAAGTCGGCTTTCTAAGTCATTTAGAGAAACCTCTATTCCTGGCATCCTTGTCTGGTGTTGTTGTAGCATTTCCTTGAGGGTGTCAGCCAGTTTTTGACTGCTTGTTTTAAGATTTTCCAGGTTCTCTTTAAAATCATCTATCTTCAAAGACAACTCCTGCAGGGTTGTAGTTCTTTCTTTAAGGCAGCACCCTGGTGAGAATTCTTTGAGGTGCTCATTTTAACAAGTGAATATATCTCCAGGCCTTTTGACAGGAAATTATTTGTAAAACTTCACCAAAGTTTCTAATTATGTAAATTAGACCTTTATCTATAAGATTTTAAACTTTGAGGGGAAAAAAAAGAATATTTTTCCTGTCTCATTTAACTAGTTATATGGAGCTCTAAAATACTTCTGCTTTCAGTTAGCCATTCTGGTTCTGCCCCCGTGTATTTTATCTTGACTGTTTGCAAAATGCACTGTTTGCTTAAAAATATTTTCCTTACAATGCAGAACAGAACAAAATATGTTTGACTTTCTATTCTTGAATTACAGTTAATGGTATTTTTTATCTACTAAAGTACAAATGCATTGGTGCATGATATTTTCCAACCTCTTTTGAATTGGTAGCTACACCCTTGACTTGTTATATTATAACATACCAGCAATTCATGCAAACTGTCATCTTTTAACATGACAAATTTGCAGTTTTTCTATATTGTGAACATTGCCAGGATTTATAAGATCATGGCATTCAGTGATTTTCATTGGGAAAGGTTCTTTTATTTTTATCAGGGGATTATGGCTGAGCTGTTGCTATGTATCACTCACTCTATACGCTAATGGTATGGAGTTTTCTGTTTCCTTCTCATGTCCTACTTGCCCTACCAGCTATATGGCAAAAAAAGGAACTCAAAGTTGCCACTGATTGTTGGAAACTTTGCAGAAAGGGGAAATCCTATCCATCGCAGGGGATATAAACCATGAGGTCACTTGTGAGGTTCTGGAGAGAGAGAAGGCCTGGCTGTAGGGTATAGGAGGACTCAGACAGGAATCCTTCCCTGAATAAGAAATTATGAAAGGTAGGAATGATTGCATGGAGACTTAAGCAGAGATCAACAATGCATGGAACAAACGGGCCAAACAGATTCATTAAGAAAAAAGATTTAATATGCTAGCCTCTCAACTTGCATATTATATTTCAGTGACAAAGTTTACTCTTGAAACAAGGTTCCATAAATTTCCATCCAAATACTGATTGCTAGAACCTTCCATCCATCCATCCATCCATCCATCCATCCATCCATCCATCCATCTACCCATTCCTTTATCCATTTTCTAGGCAAGCATCATGGTGCTAGCAAGCTGAGAAAGAAAGATTAGATTTCCCAATCTCTATTACAATATCCACCTCAGCCTGTGAAATCCTTGGATATAACTAGGAAAGATAAGATATATAACCAATCCAGTATGCCCTGAGCCTTCCCAAGGTCCTTTTGCCAGTAGGTCATGCTTGGTAGAACTGCTATGAAAGATGTCCAGTAGCTATCCTCATCTGCTGCCTAAACAACCTCAGCTAACTTGTGTCATCATGCATCTGTAGTGCTTTATCGACCAAAAGGTATAAAAATGGCATTCTTGTTTCCTTCTGGATAACTGACTCCTCACTCTGTCACTGGGAATAAGACCAGCAACCCTGTGAAGGAACTTAGTTTTCAGTGCTTTTATTCATGATTTCATCCTGTCAGCCACCCAGTATTCTTGAAGTAAGTATGGATGAAACAGAGACTGACCACTAAACTGACAGCATGCTCATAATCCTCAGCTCTTGCTTTCTCCACTGTGATGTGGTAGAACATCTATTATACTATCACAGCATTTATTTGCTGGTCAGGTTCCCAGTCCCATCTTTCCTCACTTATAAAGAAGTCAACAAGATACATAAATGTCTCCATTTGTGGTATCCACTCCTATTTCACCTGTAAAGAGAAATCTCCTGTTTTAATATATAAGTTGGCGCCTTTTGATTTGGAGGCACTGCTTTACCCTCACATTGAATTCCATTACATACTACCATCCTAATTGCTCAAGGCCAAGAGCATAACATAATCTGCAACAACAAAAATGAAGCCCTCACATTTCTAGATTGAATATTCCCCAAATATGGACTCTGTCATAATATCAATGGCATGAAAATCATGAAATGGAGAAACTATAGAGACCCTTGCCAGAGTCTTCTACCTATCTTAAGCATGTTCAACTTAATGATTAGAATACAGGCATAATGCTTTGCTTATAACTACAGGGACTGAAAGGCATACAACAGTGACCCCCCCCCCGGACCTAATATTCTTAAAGCACCTCCCACAAAGCATTCCCCAGGTCTAATAAATATGCAGGTTGTAATGACATTCTTCCACAATTGATTAAATGTCTGTATAGCAACAAAAAGTTGATCTGCACTTTCATGCCCAAAACATAATATTGCAGAGATAGAAGAGCCTCATCTGCTGAGCAATGCCTGTTTCCCCATCATGTTGTATGCATTTCCAAGGAGTATAATCCCTGTGTAATTGGATCAGATTATCCTTTACCTGTTCAAAAAATGGAGACCACCACTTCAGCCATCTAACTGAGTGGTACATCCCTGTGTTCCATGCAGCCTAACCATGACATTGCAAAAAATATGTAGTTATTTTAGTATTTTCATCTAGATTTTCAATCAGATTCAGTTTGAGAAAACTTTAATGAAAGTCCATAGTACAAAATCTACCTGAACGTAAATTTATCAGTGAATATAATGCCCTGTTCAACATGCACCTGTCCGAGCACCTGACACAACTCCAGTGACAACAAAGTTTTCTTTTCCAGGAAATGAAGGGACTGAATCCCAAAAGCTACTCTGACCTCCTGAAAGCCCTGTTCCTCTTCTCAGTGTCCTTCAAGCTGCTAATGGAAGAATTCTACCTTGCATACAGAGTCTCAACCAACCTCATCCTTTTAGACCTTCTACACATCCATACTTCCAATAACGGCAGCAACACCTGCTCTTGAGACCTAAATCTTTATTACAGCTTAACAAAGAACATGCTAGAGGGCTACATATGTCATACAGAGAATAACACTCCTCCGGGATCTCCTTCCTCTCCATGTGAGTCTATATATGTCTTTTACTAGATGTGTGAATGGGAAACCATACATTCACTCCTGGTTTGGCATTCTTGTCCCCTTTGGATGGGGGAAAATGCAGATGTCTGCTGTAGGGTTAGGGTTACTCCTACTTACTTTCCAAAGGGTTTTTTATTAGTACTATAGAATTATCTCACTGAGAGTTATACAGGAGTTCTGCAAAATACAGGAGCCTTGGTAATAAACTACTAAGGCTAGAAAGGAATTGTGTGGCTGGGCTGCTAAAGGCACTCACTGATCAATAGCCTAGTAAGTGCCTATGAGACTATGAAGACCTTATTGGTTGCTACCTTTATTGTTCCTACTGCTCTGAATTAAATGTTACATTATGTGAATATAATTACTCTTTTGTCATGAACAAACATACATTTTAACAGTATAACTTAGTATAACCATTGAGCAGTCTCTCCCCCTCTATTTATTAATCATTTTTTTTTCATTTAGCAAACCCACAGCCTGTAGAGTATGCCAAATATGCATAACACCTATACATTTGAACCCTACATCTAATTCTCTTGGCAGCCCCTGTCATTTTCATTACAGTGAACTAGGCACTATTTCAAATTTATATTTTCCACTGCTTTTACGTTTCTGTTCTTGAATTTGAGTTATGGAATTTTTTTTCTTTATCTACTGAGGCACAAATGTCTTTGTGCATAATATTTTCCCACCTCATTTGAATTGATAGCTACACCCCTGACTTGTGATACTCTAGCATACCACCACAAAAACTTCTATCTCAGAAAGACTGTTTAAATAGACTAAAAAATTACAAATTATAACTTCTTGTTTTCTTTCTGTGGATTTATTTAATCTCCCTACGTGTCTGTTGTATTGTGATTTATTCTCTAAATAAATGTCAAAACAGTCTCGCTCAGCTGTTATCCTCTCTGCTAAAGGATCGCTGACTCTAATTTCAGATGCAAAACTTTGATTTTTATAGTGGAGCATGGCCCGATCTTCTACAGTTATAGCCCCCCCCCCGTCTGTCTAAAACACACACACACACACACACACACACACACACACACACACACACACACACACACACACACACACACACACACACACACACACATTGTGCCTGTCTCTCAGATGTAAGCCGTATGAAACATCTGAGATACACATTTTTTTTCAAAACTTTTTGTATTTATTTTTTTCTTTTCAGAAATAAAGAAAGCTCTTCTTTTTCTAGATACAAGTGAATATTTAAGTACAGTAACTAACATCACTTACTTAATAGCTCCCAACAAAGGGCTCATGCCAGCTGAAAAGCTCTACTAAAAAATCTGTGTTGGTCCAATAAAAAATATTATGTCATATTTTTGATCCAGTGTTTTTGTATTTTATGTTAGTGGACCAACACAGCAATTCTTAATAGTGTTTTTTTTTTTTTGCATCATAAGAATATATAAGAGAACAAAAATAAATATACTGCTTCAAGCCTGTCTTTGCAGCCAAGGGTCTTTAGACCAGCAATAATTTTAGTGTGGTATTGCTGGTAACTTTTCCATTTGTATGATATGTATGGAAAAAAGCATACCAGTGGCGGACTTGTGCTATACAGGTCTAATTAGGGCAGAGTATAGAGGGATGATGACTTCTTTTGACCCGGACGAGATACCTTTAGAACAGAATGCTCTCCTGATTATGCAACATGGTGGTGAAAAGAAAGGGAGTTATTGACCAAGGAGTCAAAATACCTCACTATTCTTTATGTGGTAGGAACTGGCTATGTAATAAGTAGGGATAAGAGTGTTTTTTTTTTATCCAATATGACAATGCTGTACTTTTTAGCATCTAATGTTAGTTCTTTTTTACTACACCATTTCTTTGTGTGCATTAGTTCTTGATGTAGTGACACAGTATCAAGAGGTGATCAGACAACAACATTCAGCTTGCAGGTATCTGCAGACTTTGTCAGCCATAGGCCTGGGTCAAATGCTAAGAGATCAGAAAAGTATATATCTAACAGAAAGACTTTCTGCAGTGATACCTGGGGTACAATGCTACTTGCTTTCTTGCTTTTTGAACAGACACCTACAACTTTAGCTATGTGGTTTCTACCTTTTTATAGTCAGTTTGCTATCAGCCTTACCATGTAGTGGGTACATTTAGGTCTCTTAGTTTACTTACAGTACCAATATGGGGAATGGTGTCCGATACCTTAAAGTGATGTTTTAAATTAAGTAAACATTGCATGCCTTTGACAAAACCAAACTGCTGAGACTCCAGGTGTATGAGTTTTTTATGGTGCAGTTTATGAAGTCACAAGCTAGTTAGACTGATGGGTCTACAGTTCCCTGGGTCTGTGATAGGTCCCACCTTATGAATAGGCATCAAAAGAGCAGTTCTCCATTCTTCAGGACAACCCCTATGACAACCCCTATGGCTAAGCATAACATGTACAGGTTCAGGAGGGTACCTGCAAAAGCATGTTTTGTGTAATTTGTTTGGCATCCACATAAGGTGTCTGGACACATGGAAGTGGCATTTCTGTTTTTTGGGAACATGATTAAGCCACATTCCTTTTCCATCACAGGTGGTGTGAGGGATTCAGGGATTAGTTGAATTTTAATAAATAATTCTGTGGTGAAGTTTGCACTAAAATTATCTGTAAGTATATTAAATATGTCTTCTGGGTCAGAGCTGATGATGCCATTTAGTACTGGTTCAGAACATGGATGCTGTTTTTGAACGTTGTCTCTGAATATTTACACATAATTAAATAAGGATTTATATTTTCCTTGGCGTCAGTTGCTAATTTCAGTTCATGTATAGCTTTTATCTTCCTAACGGGTGTTTTTAGTTCTTTACTGAACTTTTTGATGTGATCTTTAATGTGCCCTTTAATACATTTGTATCCATGGCCTTTTTCAAAACATAGTTGTGTTTGCCAGATTAACAAGCTTAGATGGAAAAGTGCATCAGATTTTTGAGCTCAGATTGTGTTGTCCATGCCTCAGACATCACAAGGATGGGTTAGTTGGTACAGCAGGCTTCAAGAGGACATGGATAGCTAGGTCTCAAGGTTGCTTTGATCAGTTTGTCCACCCCCCATTACACCATGTCTTGTACCATTTGGAGTAAAATCTTTTACACTCAGTATGATGGTTGACTGTAACCCAGAGTTTCAGACTCATTTTCTCTGTTTTATCCTTCATTGGTATTTTTACCAACTTTATCTTCATAGTCTAGTAGCATTATGAAGTAAAAGATCCCGCCTTTTTTGTAATATTCTCTTCAATTACATCTTTCTATATTTTTTGTATATTTTCTCTAAAAGTCTATACTGCTGTCCTATGTTCAAAAGACCCTGGATGAATAAAAGCAAACCCACCACAAAGTAGAGTACATCTGCACTCCATTTTTATTTTTGTCTAACACTAGTGGGCAATTTTGTGGATTTTATATTAAAAGTAAGATTGTGCTATCTTGAGGATTTCCCTTTTTCCCAACAATGTATGTCTAATAAACTTCTTGAATTAAAGGTACAGACTACATTTTTATAAAAGGTGGCAATGCAGAAATGTTTGTTTGCTAAACACATTTCACAAAGGAGGAGACAAGATGTCCATGCATCTTATGAACAGCTACATGTGGGGTTATGAATTTATTTGGTATTTCTATGAATTTCTCAAAAGATTAAGGACAGCACAGTGCTGCAGCAGTAGCATTGTCGCCTCAAAGCAAGATATTCTCCTGTTTGATTCTTGGCTGGAGTGCCTTCTGTGCGGAGTCTGCATGTCCTCCCTGTGTTTGTGTGGGTTTCCTCCAAGTGCTCTGATTTCCTCCCACATCACAAAGACATGCTTCTGGAGCATTTCTCTCTTGGCCTCTGCTGAAAATTGGCTTTGTTGCAAGTCAGACTTTCCTAGTAAACAAATGTTAAATAAAAAATAATAAATAAATAAGTAGGCACTGATTGGTAAGACAGATGATGCATTGTCATTATACATGTTTATAGGAGTTAATCATTTACAAACACATATGACCCTATTTCGGTGGATACCCCCACTCCCCTATTTCTCAAAGTTTTAAAACAATGCTAGATGAATAACATGGTAGGCACTACTCTGTGACTGCTGGAAGGCATTTTAATGCCAATATGAACCCTAGTTTAAAAAGTACTCCCTCGGGGGCACATTTAAAATATACACAGGATCAAATTGGTAGAATGAAAACAAAAATGCAGTTGTCTAATTCTTGGAGAGTTCACATCGTCTTAGAAAAAGAATCAGAAAAATAATTGATTTCTATACCCCACATAACAATGCAGCCTGCTGAATTGATTTATGTTTGATTACCTTATTTATACTAACTTATATTGATAATTTAGATATTATCTCTACTGTTGACTCAGACCACTGTATAGTGTCCTTTACTATACAATATATTGCTTGGAAAGATGAACAAGTAAGTTGAAGAACCAGCCTGCTACTACTGAAAAGACAAGAGGAAGGATCTTTCTAGTAAGGTAGATAATCCAGTTTGGGGAAGAACATGATAGAATGAAATTTCTGTGGTATCTATACTGAAAATTATCAAATACATTTTAAGTTGATTTTCCAGTGTTTTAAAATGTACCTTAGCAATACAACATGTAGCGTGTAAACTCCTGAACAGCACTTTCCACGATCAGGAAACACTTTTGGTATCTCCTTTATATACAAAATTAAATTTAAAAATTTGCTGTTTTCTTGCACTGACATTACTGAGGAAAAACAAGGAACTTTAATCTCAGTGACCTAGGCATATGAAAAGTGTCTATATCGACCATAGATTTTAATGGGTGCACCATTGTGCGTGTGCAAACGTGAGCCATTAAAATCAATGGACATAGCTCCCATTAACGTATGGTAACATCACAACTAAAGAAGCTAAATGTTTTTGGACCATGTTTAATAAAAACGTTTACAATTATTTTTATTAAAAAAAGGCCCAACAAAGTAAGGAAGGGAAAGCAGAAAGATACATCATGACCGTTGGCTAATTGTATGCCATGAAGTACATAGAAACATCAGTAAATCACTTAAAGATCAACAGCCATTGAGAAATGAGGATGTAGTCATAGTCTTACTCAAATAAAATCAAGGACTGGTGATTGAAGTCATACTATTATAGTATAGGTATAACAGGGGGGCCATGCCAAAATAATTAACTTTAGCCAAATATCCACTAACAAAAAAATTAAAGGTTCTTTACCATGCTTTTGTTCATAAAAAATAGGAGAGAATGAGATAATGTATTTGGCATGACATTTAAGTCCCTCAAATGTTTAGCACATAACTGAAAAGAGAGATAATGTATGCAAATTATTGTATTTGTGAGTGTGCATGTGTGTTAGTGTGTCTTCTGTCTGCCTGGAACTGCTAAGTTCCTAACTTATATCTTGCATTTACCTTGAAGTATTATATTACCTAAAGAGAATAAGAGCCTTGCTTATATATGCAGCTATAGATCTATTTTATTAATGTAATTAGAAACTAGCATTTCCTTAGGATTCTAGGCAGAGGTTAGACAACTATATCAATAATGATGTGGGAGGCAATCAGAAAGCGTTCATGAAACTGATGCAGTGACATCCTGATTGAGACTTTCCTTGTAATGTCCAACAGATTATCCATTTCTGTCCTCATCCTGGTGCTGATTTCTTTATACATTTTACAAAGCCTTTGGTTCTATTAGGATTTTCAATATATGTTTTCCTATCCCATTCTGCAACTACTTAAAACTTTCGCTCACTTTGTCAGCTTCCTTACTGTGTTGTCCTGGGTCACAAACTACCAGTAATAACTGATTCTGCGGGTACCTTCCTCTTTATGAGGGGGTATACATCAAGACTGCTTCCTCTGTCCACTGCAGTTTGAGGAGTATAAAAACTTAGTATTTGCATAAAATGACATCTGTGGGATTGAATTCATATTCACCAAAAATAAGGTAGTGGCTGATGTATATTCACACCTGGTTTAACTCCAGTGGCCTTTGTGGATGGTTGAAAAATGTAAGTAGCCATCAAATACTGGTATGGACCACTTGGAAGATTCATGTTACAAAATATAAAGTCTAATAATTACCATGAGAGTGCAGAGCTTGGCTTCTAAAGATCCTCACAGACCGATAGTCTAGTATATACAGCAGAACCCATGAACCTATATGACTTGCCAGTGATTGTGTTTTGGGGTTCTCCAAATCAGTAAATTCCATTTACAAAGTACTCAGGCTCTTTGACAAACTCAGTGAGATCATCATCATCATCATCATCATCTTCTTTCGGCTGTTACCATTAGGGGTCGCCACAGCGGATCATCTGTTTCCATTTCTTCCTGTCCTCTGCATCTTGCTCTGTCACACCAACCACCTGCATGTCCTCTGTCATCACGTCCATAAACCTTATCTTAGGCCTTCCTCTTTTCCTGTTACCTGGTAGCTTCATCCTTAGCATCTTTTTCCCAATATACTCAACATCCCTTCTCAGCACATTTCCAAACCAACGTAATCTTGCCTCTCTAGTTTTGTCTCCAAACCTTCCAACCTGGGCTGACCCTCTAATGTACTTATTCCTAATCCTGTCCACCCTCATCACACTGTGCAAATCTTAACATCTTTAACTCTGCCACATCCAGCTCTAACTCCTGCCTTTTTGTCAATGCCACTGTCTCCAACCCATATAACATAGCTGGTCTCACTACCCTCTTGTAGACCTTCCCTTTCACTCTTACAGGTACTCGTCTGTCACAAATCACTCCTGACACTCTTCTCCACCCACTCCATCCTGCCTGTACTCTCTTCTTCACCTCTCTTCCACACTCACCATTACTCTGAACTATTGACCCCAAGTATTTAAACTCATCCACCTTCGCCACCTCTACTCCTTGCATCCTCACCATTCCTGTATCCTCCGTCTCATTCACACACATATATTCTGTCTTAGTCCTGCTGACCTTCATTCCTCTTCTCTCTAGAGCATATCTCCATCTCTCCATGGTCTCCTCCACCAGTTCCCTACTCTCACTACAGATCACAATGTCATCTGCAAACATCATAGTCCACAGGGACTCCTGTCTGATTTCATCTGTCAACCTGTCCATCACCATTGCAAATAAGAATGGGCTCAGAGCTGATCCTTGATGTAATCCCACCTCCACCTTAAACACATCCATCACTCCCACAGCAGACCTCACCATTGTCACTCTACCCTCGTACATATCCTGTACCACTCTTATATACTTCTCTGACACTCCCGACTTCCTCATACAATACCACAACACCTCTCTGGGCACCCTGTCATATGCTTTCTCTAAGCCTACAAAAACACAATGCAACTCCTTCTGACCTTCTCTGTACTTCTCCATCAACATTCTCAGAGCAAACATTGCATCTGTAATGCTCTTTCCCGGCAAGAAACCTTACTGCTGATCACTAATCATCACGCCCCTTCTTAACCTAGCTTCTGCTACTCTTTCCCATAACCTCATGTTGTGACTGATCAATTTAATCCCTCTGTAGTTACTACAGCTCTGCACATCACCTTTATTCTTAAAAATTGGTAGCAAAACACTTTTTCTCCATTCCTCAGGCATCCTCTCACTTTCCAAAATTTCATTAAACAACCTGGTTAAAAACTCCACTGCCATTTCAACTAAACACCTTCATGCTTCCACAGGTATGTCATCTGGACCAACAGCCTTTCCATTCTTCATCCTCTTCATAGCTATCCTTACTTCCTCCTTGCTAATCCACTTCACTTCATGATTCACTATCCCTGCATCATCCAACCTTCTCTCCCTCTCATTCTCTTCATTCATCAACCCCTCAAAGTACTCTGTCCATCTGCTCAACACACTCTCCTCACTTGTGAGTATGTTTCCCTCATTATCCTTTATCATCGTTACCTGCTACACATCTTTGCTAGCTCAGTCCCTCTGTCTAGCCAATCGGTACAGGTCCTTTTCTCCCTCCTTAGTGTCCAACATTTCATACAACTCTTCATACGCCTTATTCTTAGCCTTTGCCACCTCTCTCTTTGCTCTCTTGTGTAGCTCGGAGGGATTGCGATTTCTTTACGTGGAGCATGTCCAACAGCTCTGAATTTGACATAGCTTTGTATGTTAGGCAGAGATCGTTCCTGCTATGGTTCTCATGCATTTTAAGAGAGAGCACTTCTGGCAGATCTCCTAAATATGGACAAAAAGGTAGGTGTTAATGTTTGTGATATAGATGTCTAAAAGGTATGACTAACTGCTTTCATATTCTCTGTGAATGTCCAGCTAACAACACCAACTAGCTATACAGCAAAATGCAATCTGCTACATCCTTTGTTGTCATGGGTACTACCATCCCCAAGATACATAGTAATGGAAGATGGGGGACATACAATGGTGAACAGGCTCTAAGTTCAGGTGATGCTTTCTGGTTACAGTTACTTTTATGATTCTCATTTTTATATTTTGGAAGTCTCTCCCTGCTAGCATTAAAAAATTGCATTAAGAGACTGAAAACAGCAAAATGTGAACCATGAATATCCAAATTACCAGATGATTTCTGAATTATATTTTTACTCTCTCTCTCTCTCTCTCGTTCTGCTGAGCCAGTAATCTCTAAGCACTGGTTTAGGTTTTTTTCTAATTTTTTTTTCTTTCTGCTTCCTGCTGATCATTTCATATTAAATAAGTATTCTAACTTCTCTAATGTGCAGTTGGTTTTGACATTATCTCATTTGTTATTGCTTGTGTTGTGCTAATCTTATTTTATTAGGTTTCAATACAACCAATTAAAACAAAAACTACTGTAGGTAACCAAGACCTCATATTCATTTTGTTTCTCCATCATAGCCTTCCAAATCTCATAAGCAACATGTTATGCCAATAACTCTGACCTGCAGTGGAATAAACATTGAACTCAAGTAAAATATCTTTAAAAAATGAAAAAGAGACCAGAAAAATTTACTTTTGTACTTTTACCACACAAACTGTTTAGCACAATGGCTTCACTAGAAAGCCAATAAAATATGAAAATACAGTTTTATTAAGACTGTTTTCAACAAATCTCTGTAACTCTGCCAAAGCTTTACCTTTTGAGATGGCACACTTCCTATGAGTATCACTTCCCATCACAAATCAGACAACACATAAAACACAAAATCAATCACAGCCCTTAAGGTGAAATAACATACCTAACACACTGGTAATAGGTGACTGTATAGTCAGGCACATTGACTTTCACTCACTAGGCTGGACAAGCAGAAGGTTACTGTTAGCTGCCTTTTGGGACCCAGAATCTGCCACATAACACAAGCACTCAGGTCACACCAGAACAAGTACAAATATAACTCTGTCACTGTTCATGTTGGTGTGAATGACCTGAGTCATACCTCCCTGGACTACATGAAAAGAGACATGGAAGAGCTCTCTGATCATGCAGCCCAGGCTGGCATGACCCTGACCCTGAATAGCATCCTGCCCTCACCAAGAATGTTACCTCAGTATAAAGAAAAAATTATCAATTTCAACAATTGGCTAAGCTTCTGGTGTCATTCAAAGGGGATCCAGTGTCTGTCAGCCTGGGACGACATGCTCGACAAGCCATGTTGCTTAGCAAGAGATGGTTTGCACCTGTCATCCATAGGCTTTCGAATACTGGCCAAGGCTCTTGCTGCCCCCACATTGCCTTTTTTAGGCAAGGCACAAAAGTTAAACCCACCTCTGTAAACAGCACAATTAACAAAAAACTGAGGGTTATGCTACTAAACGCCAGGAGTTTAAATCTCAAAATGCATGCGCTCGAAGCACTCCTCAGTATGGAGAATGTCGACATCTGTGCAGTAACTGAAACCTGGTTCAAGGCTCCAGAGAGCACCCCAGCACTACTGGGCTACAGCTCATACCACACGTTTCAGCCACAGAACATGGACTGATACACAAAAGGAGGGGGTATATTCATATTTATCAAGAATACCTACACCTCCAGGTTAGTGGTGCAGTATGATACCTCTGAAATCATCCATGTGCAACTAACATCGGGCAAATCTGTAAGGCAAATTGTGGCCTGCTACAGATCACCCTCCATGACCCAGGACCACCACTCCACCTTTCTGGAGACACTGGAAAACATGAAGGTCCTACCAAACAACCTGATATTGGGCGATTTCAATTACCCTACCATTCACTGGGAAAACTACTCAAGTACAAATTCCCAGGCCCAGCGCTTCCTGGAATTCATCAACTCAAATGCCCTGGATCAGCTGGTAAACTCCCCTACCAGAGGTGAAAACATATTGGACCTGGTCATCACCAACATGTGTTCTACACATGAGGTCAACCCGTCACTGGTTAGATCAGACCATAAACTAATCACTCTGGATGAGCACACCCCACCACCACCCCCAACTAAGGAAACC
Source organism: Protopterus annectens (assembly GCF_019279795.1). Classification (NCBI taxonomy): domain Eukaryota; kingdom Metazoa; phylum Chordata; order Ceratodontiformes; family Protopteridae; genus Protopterus; species Protopterus annectens. The sequence goes on along the minus strand of NC_056726.1, from coordinate 46,361,462 downwards.
ACAGTAAAAAACTTCTCAAAAGCAAACTTCACCTTACTTAAGACAGAGGTGGTAAGTTTCACAGCCCCCATGCTAAAGGATAACACTGTCCAAGATGCAGAAACCTTTACAAATGCACTCTATGAGCACCTACAAAGATGCATGGATTGTGCCATCCCCAGCAAAACCAAGACTCACTCCTCTAAGAGAAGGAAACCAGTTTGGTGGACCCCTGCAATAAACAGGCTATACAATAGAAGGAGGAAACTAGTTCAGAAAAAAAAAATCCCAAGAAGGAAAGACATACATGATCAGTATCAGTAAGAAACTAAGGTCCCTCATGAAATCATCCAAGGCTAACTTTGAAAGAAAAATAGCCATGGATTCAAAAGATAACCACAAACCTTCTTTAGCTATGTTAAGAATCTAAGTGGCAACTCACAGATATGCACTGAACTAGTGCAAAATTGCAGAAAATATACTGAACCTATTGATATTGCCAACATCTTGGCAGATATATTCAGTGCAAACTTCACCCCCCTCTCACCTCCAAAAGGGACCACAATAATACCGGAAAAGTGTAGTGCCCCAGAAATCACAGATGCATAGGTGAAAGCAGCCCTTTCAAAAGCCAAAAACACAGCATCAATGGGACCAGATGGTGTCCCAGGCTGCGTCATGCACAAACTACAGAATGAACTAACCACCCCCCACCTAAACACGCTGTTCAACCACAGCCTCTCCACAGGCTACATGCCCATAGAATGGTGCACAGCAACAGTTATTCCTCTCCACAAAGGAGGGGCTACAACTGACACAGGTAACTATTGCCCCATAAGCCTGACTAGCCTGGTCTGCAAGGCTATGGAGTGCATCATCATGGAACTCATTAACAAAGACATTGGGAACCTCCAAACACTTGACCCAACCCAGTTTGGCTTTGTTAAGGGCAGATCATGCTTAATAAACATGGTTGACTTCTTCAAGACAGTCACCAAGGCCATAGATGAGGGAAAGGTGGTTCACACAGGCTACCTTGACCTCAGCAAGGCTTTCGACACCATTCCCCACTCGGGTATTACAGAACAACTCACCAGCCTGAACATAAACCCCTACATCATGAGATGGGTTGCCACCTGGCTTACAGACAGAACTCACACAGTAAGAATAGTGGGCTCCAGGTCCGACTCTAAACCAGTCACGAGTGGTGTCCCACAAGGCTCGGTCCTGGGACCCCTACTGTTGTCATATACTTCTCAGAAGTACAGGTAAACACAGGAGGACTATGGCTAACCAGTTTC